>NC_038248.2:38066184-38366184 GCF_000004515.6 Glycine max | reverse complement strand
ATGTGAATTAATTCATGCACTTAATTATAGAATAGAATAAAAGACTGTTATCTATCAAAGATTAATGCTATATTTATATATTTTTTTCCAAAATATAATTATGAAACTTGAATATGAATAAGAAAAGTTATATTAAAAAAAGATCATAAATTCATTTTTATTTTTTTAAAAACAAGAACTTGAGTTATAATACAACCTGTTTTAGAATTATATTATTCATACAATATTTTTTCAAAGTATCCTTTATAATACTATTTTTTTTCTTTTATCACTTTTCATTATTTAAATTTTTTTAGTTCTTTTTCTTTTATACAGAATGTTGTACAGAAATTTACACATGTGGCATTTCTATTTTAAAAGAAAAGGGACAAGAAGTTGTGGTCTTAAAAAGTGTGGTGTTGTAGGACTTGTCCCCCACCAGAACAGGTAATCCGTAACAGCAGCAGTACTATCTTCTGGAATGGATCTCAGCAAAGCCACCACAACCATCATCATCACCATACAACACTACACTGATACTACACACATCTGACACAACACAACACATCACAACACAACACTTTTCACTGCATCTTTCATTCCAAATACACTCCAACCCCAACATGACAAACAACATACCTTTGCCACTTCATCATTGAGTTTTGTCTCAAACACCAACCAACAACTATCTTTTCCCTTATGGAAATTACACAACAAAGCGCAGCCAAAACCAAAGTTTCACCTTCTTCACCTTCACTTTCCAAGGTGGTTGTTTTCTTCTTGTGTTCAAAACTAAACTACTACTCTTCTTCTTACCTGTTTCTATTCACTCTTTGTCATGGAAATGGAAGCCTTTGCCCCACATAGGATTAGTGATGGTTTTCAAGTGAGTTGTGGTGTAATTGGAAATGGGTATGGTTCATCTTCGTCTCTAGTGTTGGATAAGGAGAAGGGAGAGCTTGTGGAGGCCCCTGTCAAATTGGAACGCAAGGGTGTTTCTCCTGAGAGAAGCATTGAAGCCTTGAAGAACCATAGTGAGGCAGAGAGGAGAAGGAGAGCAAGAATTAATGCACATCTTGATACACTTCGCTCTGTCATTCCAGGTGCTAAGAAGGTTAGTTCAATATAATGCTTTCTCCGTTATCATTTCTTTATTTTTATGTTTTAGTTTATTTTTGTCCTATTCAAGTGATCGTTGTTTGGCCTGTCAGGCCACCCGTTATTAGATTACTCACGGCTCTAATCCTGCAACTTCATGCTTGAGATGTCTAATTCTTGGCATGAAGAAGTGTATTAGAGATCACACATTGACTAACATGATCAAAATAAAAATAGTGTGTATAAATGGAAACAACTCTCATCCCTTGAAGTTGCTTTTAGGGTCGAGTTATGGCTAAAATCAAAATTCTAAAAATTTGCAACCTGTGTCAATGTTGGTTTTGATCATGCTGAGAACAGGTTATGTGTCATCTGTGGCAGTTTCTTCATTAACCTGAAAAAAAAAAACAGGTTTTTGATTGGCTCTTGTTTGAGTTCGTTCAATTATTGTTGCACGTGAAAGAATATTTAAAGGGAAATCTGGGTGCCAGCTTATTATTGAATGTTTTCCTTTACATATTTTATCTTCCCTGTCAAATACATATATAAATAATTTGATTAACTTGGGATTATTGTTGAGCTTATTAAGTCATTTGGTTGAAGGGTCATGAAAAAAAAAATGGTAGCTCAAAGGCTAAATAATTTATTTAATTTACCTCTCTTGTGTTGATGATTGCAATGAAAAAAAAGCTTTGACTATGCATGCATCTGCATTGAAGCTTTCAACTGCAACTGATACTTAAGCAATTAAGTTCAACGATAAATTCTTAACCAATGCATCTCAAAAGGTATTATAAGACTTCTTGGATGCTCAAACTATTAACTTGCAGATCAGGTAGTAAATGACCTTATTTTAGGATCCATATATGCGAGTAAAGCCATTTTGCTAGGTTTTGAAGTCTTGTTTTGATTGTTTTATTTATTTGCAAGAACACAATTTCAGTTTCTTTTCTAGAAAAAAAGGATGAGAAGAACTTAACATTAACTGTCCAACTTTGTTTTGCTCGTGCTTTCAATAATGAAACTCATGTCACTACAAACTCACATGTTAAATTATTTATTCGTAACTTATAAATCTGAGTATTCTTTGTATACTTTTTGAACTCAGTTGGACAAAGCAACCTTGCTGGGTGAGGTTATTAGACATTTGAAAGATCTGAAAACAAATGCAGCACAAGCTAGTGAAGGCCTAATGATACCAAAGGACAGTGATGAAATAAGAATTGAAGAACAGGAGGGAGGATTGAATGGCTTCCCTTACTCAATCAGGGCATCACTATGCTGTGAATACAAACCCGGGTTATTAACTGATATAAGACAAGCACTTGATGCACTTCATCTTATGATAATAAGGGCTGAGATTGCAACCTTGGGAGGAAGGATGAAGAATGTGTTTGTGATAATTAACTGCAAAGAACAAAATGTTGAAGATGCTGAGTACCGCCAGTTTCTGGCAGGGTCTGTTCATCAAGCTCTAAGATCTGTGTTGGATAGATTTTCTGTTTCACAGGACATGTTAGAAAGCAGGAAGAGAAGGAGGATTTCTATATTCAGTTCTTCATCTATAGGAGATTTCTTATGAGAACTTTTCTTTATAAACATGTAATTTAAATATCCATATGCATGGCATATTGGCATATATCTGAATATGATGAGGGAGTGACTGACATTAATTAGCAAATAGCATTTTCACTTGTTAGGGAAAGTTTGTACTTTCTGAAGAATGAAGATGAAGATGAATCATGTGAATCAGAATCTGGGTTTGTACATGTGTTGGTAGCATTCATAGTCACAGATAGCAACTTTACTCTTTTGACCATAGACAGAATTAGTGGACTCTTTCTACTATATTGTACCTTGTTTAGTCAAAAGTTTCTTCAGTCATGAATTCTCTTCGTGAGTAATAACAACTTGGGGTTCTGGGATAAGAAGTATATGACATATGAAGAAAGCAAAGCCTTTGTAAGATGCTGTTTTGGAAGTTGTTAATAAATAAATTGATCTATGTTATGCATTATGCAACGCTTTGCAATTAAAGTCTCATGTCTTCATCTCATTTTGAAGATACATTGGGACTATCATCATAGATATCAGTGTGTATTGGTGCACAGTTGGTACAGGTACATTGTTAAAGATAATGTTATTCATTCATTAAACTTATATAATAATTTCTACAGATTTCAGTATTTTTCATCTCTTTCCACTAATTTATTTTATCACACACTTCTCCTTTTCTATCTCTCTGCTTGTGTATATTTTGTTGTAAAACTATGATAAATAAATGACATTAGTCTATAGTTAATAATTTCTTGTGATTATATTATCAGACCCTTTTGTGGAAGTTAGCATGCAGTATGAAGGTTTCTAAAGAGAATTCAACGAGACAAGGATGTTAACTAAGCAGTGATTTAGGGGGCTAGTTCTTGAAAGTTCTAATTGGTCAAATATTAGAGTTTAGACAATCCATTTGAGTTGAGCCATATAAGGAAAATCTACAAATTCAACTTTTGTAATATATTTAATTCTTTTATCTTTCTCTCCCATTTTCCTCATACTGCCTCTTGTGGACTTTCTCAAGATTCACCTACCGTGGATTATAAGCTGAAGTTAATGTTATCTATTTTTAAAAAAATAATATTATAATCAAAGGAGTGAGTTAGGAACAAGAATCCAAATATATATAAAATTAGACAAACAAAATATAAACATTCAATATATTTATATGTGATTTTTTATATATTACTCTGCCGCTGGCAACATTGGGAAAAAGAAGAAAGAATATGTGGAGGAGGAAGAAGAAAAGTAGAAGAATTAGCTCATTAATAGTGTGGAAAATTTAAAAGAGAAAAGAATTAATATAATTTTTTTACATCTACCATTAAATCACAAATTAATATATATATATATATATATATACACACACACACATTAAATTGATTGATTTTTACAGTAATTATTTTTAAAAATATATTTATCATGATTTTAGTTGGTTAATCATGTTAAAATTTTCACATTAACATGTATAAAAATAAAATTTAAATTAAAAATGTGAGATAATTTACGAAATTTATTTAGTAATTATTACATTATTAAAAATACTTATTAGATTATATAATATAAAAATGATTTGTTATAGTAAGACTCGAAAAAGAATACTAAAATTTTAACAACTTTAGCAAATGTGACAGTTAAAATTGCACTTATACACAAATTGAAAAACCGGTTATAAGGCATGCTCAAATTCAATTTATAGCGTATAAACTCCCATTTTTCTAGAGCATATTCCTCCTTGTTCTCTCATATTCTCACTCAGCATTTTGAGATTAATAAGTGTTAATATTTATTGGATTTAATTTTGTGTTGACTTTGAAAACAAAGCAAACACTGTCCCAGTCCATACCCATCTAACCGTTCGATCCCAAAGCTTTACGAATCAGACGGTGGCCATTGTTCCGATGCAGAACCGTTTCGGTGCAGCGTCATCTCCTTCCTGAGAACGAACCAGGCAGAGACAAACCTTCCTATCACTCACTTTCTCTATCTTCAACCAGCCAAAAAAAAAAAAAAACCCAAAACCAAACCCTAATTCTCCGAAATTTGATTTCTTTCAGGAAAGTTCTTCCTAAATCCACGCCTCCTGCAGACCCATATCGCTTTTCTTCTTCTTTCTAATTCTCCGCCACCAAATTTGCGATCTTTCTGTGCCTCCGAATCATGGAGAAGGAAGAGAACGAACCCCACGTTCAGAAAAGTGGCGGCGAAAGCGAAGACGCTGAACCCATAGAGCTCGTTCTCTTTCAAGTGCCCGAGTGTTACGTCTACATAGTAAGTCTAGCAACTTTCTGTTCACGGGTTTTTATCAAAATTTGGTTTTGTGCAATGGGTTTTGAGAGGAACGTGAGAATTCAATTTACAACTGAATGAGGGTACTAATGATCAAGTTTCATGTTAGTTCGCAGAATCATAGTTTAAGGTTCCGAAGAAATTACTGTTGCTCTGAATGTTTTTGTTTTTATTTTTTATTTATTTAAAGTTGAATTCGCTGTTAGCTGTTCGATGGGTCAAACTGATGAAGGGTTTCTACTATTTATGCAGATACCTCCAAGAAAGAGTGCAGCTTCTTACAGGTTTGTGATCAACTTCAAAATTATATAGCTCTTGATCTGTTGTCCCTGTGATCTGTTTAGTGTATCTTTGGTATAGTTGAAGTTGTGCTATCCAGTGTCTATGGAAGGGTGTTAGATCTGCTTAGTACATTTGCTATGCTTATAATTATTTTGTGTCTTTCATTACTTTTGTGGAACTGTGTTGTTTGTGAAGGAATTGGTTTCTGCTTTTGCGAGTTTAGTGACTCTTTTTTGCTGCGGTCGAGTGTGTGATTGCTGAATATTTATACAAGTTAGATTCATTTCAGGGCTGATGAATGGGATGTCAACAAATGGGCATGGGAAGGGATATTAAAAGTCACTAGCAAGGGAGAAGAATGCATCATAAAACTTGAAGATAAGAGCACAGGTAAGACCATATTAAATCTGCTTCAAATAGATTGTACTATTTTTTCTTTATTTTTTTAATTCTATGATGAAATATATATAACTAGGTGAATTATATGCTCGGGCATTTTTAAGAAATGGAGAACCGCATCCTGTGGAACCTGTTATTGACAGCAGCAGGTGGTTTTCCTTGACTGTTGATAGTTTAAGTTGTTTGTTATCATACTTTTTTGTAGTTCAGGATGCTTAACTAATTATACTTATATTCTGTAGATACTTTGTTCTTCGCATAGAAGAGAACATAGGTGAGTCATTATATCTACTGATCTACATATTTCTTTACTTCTTTTCTTCTCTTAATCATCTTATCATCCATGTGCTGGGCAGCAGGGTAGGATTCGTAAAGGAAGTACATAGTTTAATACAACATAAGAACCAGTTTGATTTGCAGTAATTTGAAACGATGTCGTGTTTTTTTTTATTAGTTTCTACTTCTCTCAGAAAATAGATTGAAAAATTCATCTTGCTCTCAAAGTATGTGTCAGCAACTTTTTTCATCAGGATCAATTTATTGTCTTTGCCAAGAATTTGTTTGTTTGTCAAGCTTTTGAAAACTTGCAAGCATTTTTTTTTCGGATTGATATAGGAAACTATACTTTTTTCTGTTTAAATTTTGGGCTCCGTGTGGATAGACTTCTCCATAAAAAGTGATTACGAGAGAAGAAAATAAGAAGGTCAAACAAATTGAGTTTCTCCTATAAGTTAAAATCAACTCATGCATTTCAACTTTCATGGAAGTTCTCTTGACTTAGCTTATCCAAAAAGCTGATTTTAACTTATGCAATGCATAAACTAATTTTAACTTATGGGAGAAGTTTAATTCATTTTACCATTTTATTTTCTTCTCTTGTAAGTGCTTATGGGAAAGTTTATCCAACTAGGGCCTTAGTTCTTCTGAATAGTGAACATAATGTTTTGCTACCATAAATATTCCTAAATTTATGGAAAATTAATTCTCTGATCCTTTAGTGCCAAATGGCTTTTAATATCTTCTACAATTCCCCATTCCTCTGCTCAACAGTCACAATTTCTAATTTTCTGTCCACCTAATTCCATCCCCACTTCCTTTCTTGTGGTATTAGCCTTACTTCTTTTTAGTATGACTAAATTTACTTTTAAATACTGTATACCTTTTTCTTGTTTGGACATTTCAAGTTGGAAAGACTGCTGACTTTTGATCCCTTATTATGAAATGAAAATTTGTTTTGGTAATTCTGCTGCACTCTATTTCTTATTACGGATGAAGTTTGGTTTTTTATTGCTTGAGAATCATGCAGGTGGTCGCCTTCGACATGCTTTTATTGGCATAGGATTCCGAGAAAGAACAGAGGCATATGACTTCCAAGCTGCCTTACATGATCATATGAAGTATCCTCAATCAAATATGTTTTATTAGATGTATCATTTTTATTATGTATCTCATCATCTGCAAAACTTGGTAGCCTTTACACATTTTTTCATTCGTGCTGGCATAGAGGATGAAGGTCCTCATACTGTTTTTTAATAAATGGAAAGCGTGTCTTTTCCTAATTTTTTTTAAAGATATCTAAACAAAAAGAAAACTGCTGAAGAGATGGAACAACATTACCAACAAACTTCCTCAGTTGATTACAGTCTGAAAGAAGGAGAGACTCTTGTACTTCAAATTAAGACCAATGTATGGAAATCTGCATTTTCCTCGTGAATGAGGCTGGTTTCTTTTTTTAAGTACATTATCTTTATTAATTCCTATCTTTTGCATGCAGAAAAGTGGCAGCAGTGTGAAGTCCAAGTTTTTTGAGCTGGGTCTGAACAAATCCCCCGAGGAAAAGAATGGAGGGAAAGAATCTATACCTAGTATTAAGTTACCACCACCTCCTCCAGCACCACTCTCACCTGTTTTCGCCGCGCAGAAGTCTCCAACAAACTCACCTACAAAACTCAGCCTTGAGAAAACTTCTAAAGTTGAGACTCCTAAAACAGTTAAAGAAGACACAGAGCATGAGAATTCTCCTGAAAATCGAAGCACAGAGGATGTACCAGATGATGATTTTGGTGATTTCCAAGCAGCAGGTTAAGCTATCCATCGTCGTGTGTTTTGAATTTGTGATGGTTAGAAAACATACAAAATTGTGACTCCTTGAACATCTGGTATATACCAAAGACTTCTGATTCAGTTTGGAGAATCAATTATGTCCTTCCAGATTGGAGAAAGTAAATCCTACATAGCCACCAACAAAATATCATTAAAAGAATCAACCTATATGCTTTATCATTGGTGATTGTTTTTGTTACATTGCGGGCTACTACTACGAGAGTTTTTCCTTGATCTTGAGTCAATTTATTTCAGTTTTATGCTTTGTTTATATTTCTCAGAGTTGGGATGCCTGAGTAATCATTTAGTCGTACATCATAAACCGGGTTCATTACTTTGTTAGATAGCATAATTGCTGTTTTGATGAATGAACAAGATTGAGCGTCTTGAACTTGTTGAGTTGTTCCTTATATATGTATGCATTATAGTTTATACCCTAAGAGGATTTGCTAAAGGCCTTTTCAGCCTCATAATATTGTTTTCCTCATGAAAGAATGAAAACTGAGGAATTTGATTGGTTAAATAAAAAAATTAACTTGTTTACTGATTCAAGTGATACATAGTTACATACATAGTCGCAAGGAGAATAAGTTTTATTATGGGGGTATTCTATGATCAGAATGAAATTATTTCTTTTGTGAAAGTATTTTGATCTTTGAAAAACTAATAAATTTAAACATTAAACATTTGAAGAGCAAAGGCATTAAACTCATTTTTTATCCTTAAAAGTTGAGTTATTTAACAAATTTCTTTGTGAATTTTGCATCAAGTCAACTACGAAACTAATTATATTCCATTCAATGAATGAATAACTACTTTGTTTTTTTTTTTTTTATAAAAAAAAACAAATTATGCCAATGGCAATTTTGAAACATTACATTCGATCTCCAACTAACATATCCTTCGACCTTAGGAAATTTCGCTTGCAAAAAGTTTGAATATTTTGATAACGGATAATCTGATTTTTTTTTATAATTTGAAACTTGGCACATTTTGTTGACAATCTAACTCTAAACTCTACAGTCATTTGTAAAATTTTAAAAAATTACTTTTTGATAAAACAAATAAAACGACGTAACAACTCAATAAAACAAAATAGTAGTACAAAAAGGCAACAGTCATGGCATGGCAGGTGAAAAAAAAATGGAAGGTGGGGCCCACAAACCGATAAAGTGAACAACAATGATCAAAAGCTAACTTAGGAATCGGAATCCACATGTCAAACGTAAGGCTCAGTTGAGCTGACCCTATATACGGTCTCTCTCTATCTATCTTCACACTACTCTTCTTTTTTGTTACAATTTCTCTTCAATTTTACTTCTTTAGCCTTACAATGACTTCTTCAGTCAGACGCGGACTCCACTCTTCTTTCTGTGTGTATTGCAACAACAAGTAAATTCTCTTCTGTGCTGCACTTTCTTGTTTTTATCACCACCCTTTCATTTATTTGACTAATATTTTAAGTGGATTTTGCTTTCTGGTTTCAAGTTTGGCTTTTGTTTACATATTTGGCTATATTTTATTATTGTTGGATACTGGATAGTCTCCTTTTTTTGTGTTTTTATTTTGGAGGTGGGGTTGTTAATTTTAGCCGTTTCTTTGGCATATTTATATTCTTTCCTTGTTTATGGTAATTTTGATCAGTTTAAGTTGGAGTTTTCTTGCTGTTTTGTTATGAGAAAATAGTTAAAAGCAAAGGATTGTCAATAGTATGCTGTGAATTACTGAAAGGGTGTAGTATGATTTTATAGAATTATGGACTAGTCATCATTTTTATAGGTGGCTAGTAATTAAAACTGTGAAAGGTTGGGGTTGAGTTTGGCAATATTAGGTAAGGACCAGTTTGATTGATTATTCAATATAAATGTGTTCTGGGATGGGATTTATCTGCAATCCTTTTTATGCTTTTGTAATATCACCCTCTGATCAATGTACATTTTTTAGTTTTAGGCCTATAGAAATGATCACCATCGATTGTGGCTCTTTGTTGATTTTTGTTGATTTTTTTCCCTGTGATTTGTTGCCAGATAATCAGGTAGAACCACCTTCAAGTTCTGATTTTTATCCTTTCTCATATTGGACATACAAGGACGGCTCTAATTACTGTTCCAGCTAGTGTTTTGTGATGGCCATGGATGCAAAAGGCATAACTTGGGTTGGAAACATATTCCAGAAGTTTGAGGACATTTATGTGGACGTGGAAGACACAATGTTGGAGGTATACCTTTGTCATCATTTATCCTTAACCTAACATATGTTTGTTTAATATGAGAAAAGATACCTCAAATTATCCCCAATTGGACATGCCAATACCTGCTATAAATGTCATTCAAAACCTAAGATCTTTGACTGCTAGTAGTGGAGGTATAGCTCTTCATCTTTGACTTGTATGTTCAAAGTGTTTTACCTATAGTTGTTGTAAGTTTAGTTAGCACTATATTATTTCACTTAGAGTTGAATCATGAGAGCAGCTATTATTAAATTTGTCTTGGTCTTTATGGTAATCTGTGATAACCTTTCTTAAATTCCTTTTATATATATGATGTCAATTGTGTAGTGTAACACTAGCCTGGTTGAACTATTGGTTTTGGGACTAACAGTGAACTTAATCCCATACTTTCTGTTTCCCTTTTTTGGGGATATGAAACCGTTAAGTACATAGGGAATCAGATGCAGACTGTTGGGGAAAGTGTTAAAAAGATCTATTCAGATGTCATGCAAGATTTACTTCCTCCGCCTTTATATGATTTGGATGAAACATCAGCCTCTGAGTTGCCAATAGATCAATATATTGACGCTGGATTCTCTAATAAGTCATTTCAAGGTTCCAAGAAAATAACTGTAAAGGATGATACCAACCAAACAACTGAGGATTCAAGGATCAAACATGATGTTGATAATGATGTAATCCATGCTAAATCCGGTGATTCTGATGCTTTGTTCACATCAGCTTCTTGCAACTCTGTCAAAGGGAATAGTTTTATTTCACATGCAAGACAATACGTTGGTAGCACAGATATTAGATCAAACCTCGGTGGTGATGAAAATCGACAAAATAAAAGCATACCTGCTTCCAAGACAGTCAGTGAAATCACTTTGTCAAAAGCAGATACATGCAGTACATCACAATCATGTGAACTCTCCCGGGTAAATCAAAATCATGCAGCCACTGTTTCAAAGGCAGCTTTTGCTGAAGTAACTACCATTACCTCTGTAGATGACTGTTGCAATGAAATTGAAAATGCAAGTACTGAAGAAATCCCCAATGTGCTGGTATTGGCAGCTGAATCAGCCGAAGAGAAAGAGATGCATGTTAGTTCATATTCCTCCAGTGACCTATTTGGAGATCCATATGGTAAGTATTTGAGTGTCTCTTGCATATATTTTCATTTTTTCCTCGTTGTTTCTGTTGGTAACTTTTTGTTTCTGACTTCTGCGGGGAACTGTAACAATTAAATTATTTTTCTGGTAGGGGTCACTATGGTCGGAACATTTGAGCCTGACAATTATTCTTACCCCACAACCATTGCATCTCATCCAGGTATTAATTCAGATCATTCTAATGTACTTACTGAATTCAGGTGTCAATTCAAATCAATATGAAGTAGGTTTACTGCATACCATTTAGAAGTACTTTCATAGTTTAGTATATAATGTTTGGTTGAATTTTAAGAGTGTATCTTGGTGCTGGTTGGTTTGGTCTCATTTTGCAAAAAAGTTTATGAAAATAAATTGTTGAGGAATCCCCATATGGTTGTATTTGTGAGGTCAGAATGATGATTTTGAGAAATCAGGGATGTCATGAAGTTTTCCCCTCATTTTGTCTGTTATAGCCTATTGATCAAGAGGGGAGAGAAAATGTTTTCTGTACTAAGTGGCATCTGTTGTTTTGCTAAACAATTCAACTATTTTATAGAATATATAGAGAAATTACCCAAGAAATTCTTGCACATAACTATTTCATTTTAACTCAGATTGGAAGATTTTGTTCTCTGCAAAGTCTTCATTGGTATATCTAGATTCAGCAACTCTAAAGTCTGTTTGCAGTAGATTTTGTTTTCAAGTATTAGAATATAAAACAAAAGGTCTTTGGGTAATCCCTGTGTCAACATGCTCAGGGCTCAGGCACATATGAGATCATAGTGTGTACTGTGTAGTCATTCAATTTCATGCTATTTTTTAGCCCATGGTAACTGAGTAACTGACACTTTTTATTATTTAAGAAATCACAGAAACATGGGATTTGGATGTACCAAAGATTGGTACTATTATTGTAGAGCAAGGCCATAAAACCATACAGCAAGATGATGAACTGAAGCTTGAGGAAACTTGTGTTATGGTGACTAGAGATGAACTTGAATCAGTTGCCATTGCACTGGGTAATCTAATAACTAGCAAGGTACACACACTCCTTCATTCACCTCCCTCCTTTTTTCTGTTCATATTAAGCTCTAACTTGTTCTTTCTTTTTTCTCATGTTTGAAGAACAAGAAGAGGCAACCCTTTTCTTTGTCCAAGAAGGCTGCAAGGAGGCAAGAGTATGAGAAGCTTGCAATATTGCATGGGAACAATGAAATAGAAAAGGGTGATTTTGCAGAGAATTTATGTCCAACTTTACAGGATGATCATAAGAAACTACTGCTTCCTGATATTTCTGAACCTGAGTGGGAGCTTCTCTAAGTACCAGGATGATTAAGTTGTGTAGATACACAACCAACCCTACAGATTCTACATCCACTTCTTAGTCCTTATGAAGGAGATTGACATGTCCTATTGCAACAAAGATTCAATGCCCCACAATACCTATTATGTTACCACAATTACTTTCCTATGATATCTGATGTCCCATTCCCAAAATGCCCTCCCCCACCCCCTCTTTTGTTTTCAGCTTGAAAAAAAAATAACGAAAAAAGGAGCCTCAGTTGATCATTTAAATGAGAACCTCCAAATACAGTAGTTAAAGTAGCTTGAGACCAATTATATATGGAGCACTAAATGCGGCATATTTTATTTTCTCTGTTGACATTGCCCTTTTGTTTGATTCCTAAGTTCAGATACAGCATTTCTGTATCTACTTTTAGAGGACTTCAAATGCTTTATCATTAATGATAAATATCTTAGATATATCTTTTTTTTTTTTCCATTTTTCAAGATGTGGTTAAGTATTATGTCTATAACGTAGTATAGTATGATGGAAAGATAATCAAGTTTTAAATGTGGTTAGATGTTTGGTCTTTAAGTTTGTGTATGGAATAACATTTAGGGAGAGATTAGTCTCTTAAATGAATTTGAATATTTGAAGAATACTATGACTCTTGATCACGGGATTCCTTGGGTTCATAAAAGAAAAAAGTATTAATAATAGAAAAATTATTACATGCTTTGGGATTATTATGGTTCCGAACAATCTACACATGACACATAATCCAACTTTGAATAATTTTTTTCTTGTGAATTGAAAATATTAGTTATATGTCATGTGAAGATGTAGGACAATGGACAGGTGATTGTCTTAAATCATCTAATAATTTTTCATTCATTATATCTATATAGGTGAGAAGCAATAAATTTGAGACTTGCTATGTTTTTCATCAATGGTTATCTACATACTGATTCCCTTGCTCCTTGCCAAAGAAGTTTATGTGGACAATTACTTCGCCGGAGTTTATCAAGTTCTAATACAACATATGTTCTTAACTGGAAAACTATTGATATGGAAGCTAGTTGCCCAAGTGAAGATTAATGTTATGTGAAGATTAATTAGGACAACGGACACGTAGTTGTCTTAAATAGCCACATCAAATTCTTCATTTAGTATAGGCTAGGAAAAAAATTGATGGCCAAACACTCAAATGTATATCAGAGCCAACAATTACTTATGGCATATTTGTATTTGACATGGGTTGTTTACTAACAGCAAAATTGAATGTTATTTAATACTTTTTTATTATATATTAATTATTATATAAAGGAGATGAAAATAAAAGAGTAGTAATAAAATAATATCAAATTTTAAAGAAAATAAAATGTCTTAGAGAATGAAGCTTCTGTCATTAAGGGTTGACACATCTGAACAAAGTTTTTCGCTTATACTAATTGTGACTTGGTTCGATTCTAAGATTTCTTCTATCGGTAGGCAAATATGTAAGAGTGGTGGTTTTTCTTAACCTGAGAAGGAAGCGTGTTTTTTATTTTTTCTTTTCCTTTCTAATTTGGACGCGTTATCATTTATGTACCTAAAAAAAGAGAATCCATTTCCTTGCACCTCATTATAAGGTGAACACTAAACTGAGTGAATTAAATATTCATTATTGAAAGTTACTATGAAATTTTCTATCCACACTCCATTGTTTTTTAAGAGTAAATTACCTTTATGTCCCTTGTGTTTTTTTCAAATTACATCTGATATTATTTCTTTTTTTTTACCCTACAAAAAATTCCTTAATTATTTAGTTCACCCCCTCCCTCTTTTAAGAGTAGGCACATACTGGTCACATGACTTTTAATGAAAATTTATTTCTAAAATACTCTCATATTCTTCCTCTCAACTCCATAAAAGACATACATCATTTTTAACTTGAAAATATTTTAACACTATTTATTTTTTTCTTTTTTCTCTAATTAGATGTGAATCCAATTTTTTGTTGGACGTGAACCCACCTTATTGGTACGCATGTGTTAACACTCTTCTTTCTTCTTCTTCCTCTTCTTCTTCTTCTTCTTTTAGTTCAAATTTTTTGGTGTGTTGAGTCGTTTGGTTCCTACGTTTTTGTTGGACGTGTTCCTAGCAATGCCTATTGATTGAATATGGTATTTTGCTTCAAATTTTAGTGTTTTGCTCATACATTTGTGTTTTTAACTCCTTTCTTTGAAATATTTATTTTTTATGGCTAGGTGTTTGATATAATGTTTCAATCAAGATCTTCATTTTCTTCAAGTGTTAGCAACAATGAAGTAAGGGTCAAATAATAAAGGAAAAACTGTTATTGCCTTAAGGAATGTCTATTCACAAGATTAATTGTTAATTTGTTATTGAGTATTTAACAAAGATGTTAGGACAATTTCGTCTACTCATATATTTCAATTGACATTAATTAACGACGTTAACAGAAGGAGGGTAAAAGTAATGTAAAAAAAGGGAGGAATATCGGGTACAATTTAAAAAAATACAAGGGGTACGAGTATAACAAAGATGTTATGACAATTTCGTCTGCTCACATATTTCAATTGACGTTAGTTAACTACCTTAACAAAAGAGGAGTAAAAGTAATATAAAAAAGGAAGAAATATCAGATGTACTTTGAGAAAAAATACAAGAAGTACAAGTATAATTTACTCTTTTTTAAAGGCCCAAACTCTATTTATTAGCATCCACTAGCTTAAAAAGGAAAAAATAATGTGTGAAAATTTTTAGAAAAAAATGCTTATTAGGTCCCCCAAACTTCATTTTTTTTATATATTTTTCGTATCACATAAAGTTTAAACATCATCTTTTCATCAAAATCTTGTATTTCCTCTTTAATATTGTTTTGTACTTTTTACCCTCAACTTTTTAAGTTTTTTAATAAATTTTATCTTCAACTTTTTATTGACATATTTTACTTCCGACTTATTAAAAAGCGACAAATTTTACCTTATGCCATGTCTCCGTTGATTGACTGATAGAGAGTTGATATGGCGAGCTAACTAAAACGATGTCGTTTTGTGATTTGACTTGTTCATAAAAATATTTTGAAATTGTTTCGGTAGGTAAAAAAACAAGAATTGAAACTATGTCATTTTCCTCTCAATCAGGAATGTTTTGTTTAAGAATTACATTTAACAAAGGTGAAAAGGAAAATTCAATTGGGATGATTGATTTCTTCTCTCTTGTATATTCTTCATTTTCACTCGCCAATGTCGATTTCAACTGTGGGGGAATTCTAGGCGCCGTTTGGAGAAGAGCAACGAAACTTTTAAACGCTGTTGAGGGTGAAAGTGTCAAAGACACCAGACCATGAATTACTCGGGGGACTCGAGATAGGGGTAAAATGCGTGAAATGTATTGTTGTTGAGGGTGCAAGCGTAAAATTCGTCACTTTTTAAAAAGTTGGATAAAATGACCTAAATTAAATAGTTAGGTAAAATTGTGTTTGAATAGAGTAATTCAATTTTTTTTAGTAAATTTAAAATGATTCTTGGTAAAATAACTTATTTAGATGAAATATTTAAAAGGGAATTAAAATTTTGATATTTTTATGAATAATTTTGATTAACTAAAATAATGAGATTTTAAATTTTCTTAAAAAATAAAGAATTTCAAATTCTTTTTCTGAGACCTCACTCTCATTCAGTTCTCGCTCCCCACCCACTCTCTTGCTCAACGTTCGCAACTAAGGGTGCCCAAGGTTTTTACAACCAACATCGACATGATTTGTTTTTCACCGACATCAACCAAGATTTTTTCAGTTAGGATTTTTTTGCATGACATCAGCCAAGGCTGTTCTTTTGGCCAACATCGACTAGATTTTTTTTATTGACGTCGATTATAATTTTTTTTGCCAACGTCAACCAGGATTTTTTTGGTCGACGTTGATTAGGATTTTTTTGACTGACATCAACTAGGTTTTCTTGGACGACATCCACCATGACTATTTTTTAACTGATTTTGGCTTGGGTTTTTTGGCTGACGTCGGCTAAAAAATAGGTTTGGTCGACATCAGTCGAAAAACCCTAGTCAACGTTGGCTAAAAAATGACCTTGGCCGATGTCGACATAAAAAACTAGCCTATGTTAACCTAGAAATTCCTAGCTGACATTGGATAAAAAAATAGTTTTGACTTATGCTAGCCAAATAAACCCTAATAGACGTTGGCCAAAAAAACATTTGTCGATGTCGACAAAAAACTAGCTTAAGACAATGTCTGTCGAAGAATTCCTAGTCAACATTGACTTAAAAATAGTTCTGACCGATGTCGACCTAAAAATCTAGCCGACGTCGACTAAAAAATAGCTCTCACTAATGTTGGTAGGAAAAATCCTATTCGATGTTGGCCGAAAAATAACTGTAGTTGATGTCAGTCTAAAAATATCACTAGTTGTGGTCAATCAAAAAAACCCTTATCAAAATTATCAATATTTGTATTTTTAAATTATAAAATATTTTGAAAATTTTAATTAAATATTTCAAAATAAGATAGTGTTTAGTTTTTTTTTTTATAAAGTTTAATACTGGAATTTCATCTATTTAAAATATAAAAAAGAAAATTTTGCATATGAAAGAAATTGAATTGCTCTATCCAAACAAAGAATTTTAAATTTAAGAAATTTGAATTGATTTATCCAAACAAAATATTTGGAAAATGAAGAAAATTAAAATCAAAGCAATTCAAATTTCAGACGTTTCAAATTCCTCATCCAAACATAAGGTTAAGTTAAGTATACCTGCACTAGAGTAGATAGATCATTTTCTTTTTTTCTTTTGTCTTCTTAAATGGATTTTTCCTTCGCAATATAGTACTTGGTAATCTGGATGGTGGAGTACCTACAAAAGATACTTCAACACCCAAGTAAGGTCTCGATTGAGAGCAACAAATGAGGATAATAAATAAGAATCAACTATGGTCTTACCTCGATATTTGCATAGTTATTTATACATATCTTGATGAACCTTAGACCTATGGACCATTTCTCTATTTTATCTTTTTAGGTAATGTATTTCTAACTATCATTAGGGAGTTTGAATTTTACCATAATGGTTATCTATTAGTTAATTTAGATAGTCTTACTTTTGAATAAGTAGTCATGGGTGGGGTAAGGGTATTCGACATTCGACCACGTCGAATATTTGAACATTGTGTTGTAGGTTTCATGTGTAATAAATATGATACTTGGGTATTAGACATGGGTGAGTACCTAATAGTGATATGAATAGTAAGCAAGTTTTAAAGGATAAGATAATAGTACTCGGATATTTGCTACGGTTGAATACCTAGTACTAGTATAAGAGGAAAATAAGTATTACAGGATAAGATAACAATACTCGGGTTACTCGAGTATTTAACATGATCAAATACCTGATACTAGTATAAGAGGAAAGTAAGTATTAAAAGATAAGATAACAATACTTGGATATTCGACATGATCGAATACCTAGTACTAGTATAAAAGGATAATAAGCATTAAAGAATAAGAAGACAATGTTCAGGTACTTTGCAGTATCGAATACCTTATACCGGCATGATCAACCTTGGAAGGACAAGGGAACAATGGCATTCAAAGGCCGAATACCTGACACTTCCAGAGAATATACTTCAATGTTCTAACGATTTTACCAGAGATATATGTCTGGGTACCTAGCCTAGCCGAATACCGTATAGTATATTAAGCCTTTAAATTATTGTTCAAAGTATTTCTTTTGAATTTATTTTTTCAAAGAACAAATTACTTTACCAATTTTTAATTTAGAAACTTCGGGATGCTGATACCCACAACACAATTAATGAAGCACAGCAAATTTACTTTATATTAAACTGTAAAATTAAAGCCAAATACAATGAAAATATAACTTTGAATTTTATATGAAGTAATTCTTATGACTTTCCAAGTATCATAAGGTTCACAGAATTAAATATTAACTATTAAATAACTCTTCCTTTTTTGGGCCTTACCTCGTGCTATCGTCAATATGTTCTAACTTTTAATTGTTTTTGTCTAAAAGAATCAAAGTTTAGCTTCAAGTGATGAGAATATCTTTGGGTGGTAGTTAGCTCAAGAAAGGACTTTTATAATCAGCCAAGATATGCCTCTTTGGATAAAAATCGAACTTTAGCGTCTGGATTACTTGACCACCTAATCCCACATTAGTTCTTAAGTTAGTTGCAGCCATATAAAGCACATAGAACTTTTCTTAAGTACAAAGTTAGGTTCATCAATGCACATTTTATTTCCTACAGGATAATGCCTGCCATTATTGACCCATGAAATTGAAAGGGGAGAACAAAGAGAAGCAAAACAAGTTGAGAAAAAGGCTAGTATCTATAAACTTACTCATTTAACAAGCAACTTGTATTAGAATTTCATCAAGATGGGCCAGGAACTTTTGCTGGACATGGCCCGCATAGCCCAACTAAATTTCATTTTCTTGAACAAAAGAGATTCCACACACTCAAGTCAACTTTAAGCCAATAGGTTTCTTCTTCTTCTTCTTCTTCTTTTTTTTTTTTAAAAAACCTTAAGCCGAATAGCCAATAGGTTCTCAAGAGAACGAACAAATGCAATCGATTAGTTATTTGTTTGGATTATTATCTGCAAATTAACAACTCTTGAAAATTGCTTTGGATGGTATATAGGCTACTTTGCTCGAAAGAAAAGGACAACCGTTAAAGGAAAAAGACCTACAATAAGGTGGTGGATGCATGTAGTGGCGGCCTAAAGCTAGAAATTGTGACAAGGATGTTCATCATATCACATGCCTTGAAAAGTTTAAGTTTTCTTCGAAAGATTGCAAGGGGATAAAAGAATATCAACTTTTACAAATTCTATTGGCAATATCTGTGGATAAAGTTTTTTTTTTAAAAAATAATAATTAATATTTGAATTCAAGAGTCCACTAATTAAGTTATAACAACCTCATTTCAAATGATTCATGTGGTCAATGATTTATCCTAAATTAATTTCTTATATATAGTCCAACGTAAAATCTGCAAAACACACATTTTAATTATATTGAATGGTTTAAAATTAATTTTATCTAACTTTAAAACAAACAGTGGTTAAAATTTTAATTTTACGTTGCTGTTTTAATTTTTTAGATTAACTTTATTATTTTTACATTCATAGTATAAAGATTTTTTTTTATATTGCTATATAATCTTAAATTGTCATATAGTTAGAAATTATAATTATTTTTTTTATAATTATTTTAAAGTCATATCTAAAGTGATTCATAATTATGTTTGGGACAAATTAATTTTGAAGATTTCAACTGTTTTTTTTAGTAAAACAGTTGTTTGCAAAATAGAGAGATTTTCATTGGTCACCTTTAATTGACACTATTTTGTCAAATTTGCATCTATATATTACATGCTCCTTAGTTTTTTTTGTTTTTTGTTTTTTGTTTTTTTTTTAAGTTTTACCGCTGTATGAATTTATAAATGTGATATGGATATGAATATAAAAGGCTGAAGAGTGAACGGACCTTGTGACACATGTATGGAGCCTAAAAGACTCCAACAGGCCCTGTTTCTCTGTTCTCAGTTAATTCTCGTGTTGATGACAGTTTCTGTGATAGCGATTATACGTTAAAGTTGAAACAGCAAGTCAGAAGAAACTCTTTTATATATATATATATATATATATATATATATATATATATATATCACTCAATCAAGTGATGTTTTTACATGCCAAAACAAAAGGCCCCTCTACTTGACAGTCCTCTCTTCTTGCCTCTGTCTCTCTCACACATTATTTAGCTTGATGGGAATGACTTTAGCAATTGAATCTACAAGAAAAAAGTCATGTGGTTTATGATCAATTAACTTATGACAAAGTTGTTATTGAATCTACAGGATAAATGCACGTAGCGTGGATTGAATTTGCTATTTGCACATCAATATTTTTTTTTCGTTCTTTTATTTATTGAGAAAAAAATAGAGTTATAATATGCATTTTATGGTTTTATTAATTATCTTAAAAAACACATACTGTATTGTTATTGATTGAGCCTAGGTTGACCCACAACCTCAAATCATGTTACTCATTATTGAAGAAAATTCAATCATAATGACTAAGAACATCTTCAATCCAATACTTCTATATGAATTCTTAAATATGTCTCACATGTACCCATCACTCACTTTTTATTATATATTCCTAATACAATTAGACCCACTCTCAAACCTTGAGGAGCAATTGTCATTTGAGAACAAGTTGCAAATTGAAATACTCCTCTAACAGTGAGATACTGCGTTAATTGAGATGTTGCGCATCGAATACCACAACAACACCTCCGATAAAGTTGGTCTAATAGCACAATTCTTATAAATGTTGTCCAAGTCATACCTTGATAGGGGCACTCTCTTTATTCTCTTTCTTTTGGACTCGAACTGACTTAGACATCAAGATCCTTATTTCTAACCTGGTCTCTACTCATGAATCTTTCTTGGTGTGGTTATCCTTTGAAAGTTTGTAAAAACATATATGATAAAAATTATGTTATAAATAACATTATTATTGGTTTGGCTTTGAGACACGACATGATCTATATATGTGCCAAAATTCGCAAAAGCAAGGCATGTGTAATGTGTTAAGAAAACTTTGTAAGTAAGGAAGTTATAGTCGATTCGAATTTAAAACAACTAATTTGTTAAAACTTTGTTTTTACTATGCAATACATGATTCTAGCTATTTCTTCATTTCCGATAATTTTCTTCTCCCTCTCTCTCTTTCCAATTTTATACATCCTGTAAAATTAAGACACATAAATTCAAGAAATCTGCACCACAAACGAAGTAAAAGAGAAAAGGGGTGTTGTTGCATTAGTTGAGAAATCTGTCACTTGCACTTGAACACGTATACAGCACTACTACTAACTACTAAGCTCCCATGTGTTCCACGCAAAGTTTGGAAACGTAACCCTTCTCTTACTTTAATTTCAACTTTGCAATTTACTGGTTTATGTTTATGTTTGTGTGTGTTTGGTTTCTGCCAAGAACCAGGGAAGATCACGTGGACTCCGGATCTGGTCCCTACTTCTGGTCGGCCTATATATATATATAGTTTTAATTGCATTGCATGGGTGTAATTTAAGTAACTCTTAATTAATCCCTAAATGATCTGTAAGAAAATATTTTCTACTCATAAGGAACCATTGTTTATATAAGTAATCATAATTTAATTTTAAGCAACTTAATAGGATATGTAGATTATCTTTAATAATAAAATCAAATTAAGTAACGGTGTCTAAATATAAACAATTCGATAAGCAATGATGAAGATGCTCTAAGGACAATTGTTTAATTTGTAAGATATTTCTTTTTATATATACTTTTATTATTAATTGATTTTGATTTTTTTTTAAATCCTCACATAAAATTTATTCATCCATAAAAGTTTGTAAAATATAATATATCAAATAATGTGTCTTTAGTATTGTTGAATGTATAATTTTAGTTGAAGCAGACATCAATACTATATTTTGTTTAGCCGATTAAAATTATAATTTGTATAATAAAAACGTAACAAATATTTGTTTGATAAAAATCACATTATTTCTTTAAAAAAAAAATCATGTTTGAGTTAAATATAAAACTCTTCCTCCAAACGTATTCTTCACTGAGGGGAATATTTACCAACCCATAAATATTATATGAGCATAAAATTCAAAGAGAAGATTATATTACTTCACCGAGACTTGACCTTGATTTCAGGGGGCAACGGATAAAACCATTTGATATACCAAAAGCCTTACAAATTACAACGAGATTTTTATAATTGTAAACAAAAAGTAAACTTCAAATCATGGACCTGACCTTTGACATGCCTTACGTTGTATTGTAGATTCGTGTGGCTAGCTAGCTCTTTAACAAATAAGTAAAAATAGACCCACAAACCAAGTCCAATTTAAAATGAATATTTTCAATGATGAATTTAAACATTTATAATAAAATTTTACGGATTGGCCAAAGCAATAACCTCCACCAAGTGGCTCTTTGCTTTTTCTTTCTTTCTTTTTTTGTTTTGTTGGAATCACACTCATTTCTTAGTCAATAAGATAATCAGAGAGAAGAGTTTATACCAAGTACCCCATCATTGCATCATTGCAAACTGGACAGTTCCTCTCTCACTCTCCTGCACCCATATATTATCCTCTGTATCTGAAGATGTGTAAGTACTGTAACTTGTGTTTTATTTATTTATAAACATAACAAATAATACATTCTTTTCATGACCCATCAGTCATCAAAACAAATATTGATAGTAGTCATAACAATCAAAATAATACATTACTAATTGGCATGCAGGAATTGCGATATTAAATTATAATATCATATCAGCAGTTCCGATAAAAAAAAAAAAAAAAAAACTCTTTTGGACCCACATTAGCCTAGAACTCTCATGTACAAATTATAAACATCATATTTTCCTTGAATTACTCATTTTATAATAAAAAATGTGTTAAATTAGTCTTAATTACATTTTTAATCCCTAAACTTTAGGATAGATATGTTTTTGTTTTCTCAAATTAAAAAAAAACATTTAAGTCCTGCAAATTTCTAAAAATACATAATATCAACATTTGATATGTATCTATTCTCGAGAGAGTCGCATTACTACTCCAGTTAACGTTGTTAGCTTCAGAGAAAAAAATACATTTTTTAAAATTTGAGAGATTATAGTATTCTTTATTAAATTTGGAGACAAAAATAAATTTCAGGACGAAAAACATAATTAAAAAATCAAATCTACTATTCTATTATATATATATATATATATATATATATATATATATATATATATATATATATATATATATATATAAGAAGATTTTATTTCATGATGTCATGTGACATTATGCGTTCATTCCTTCTAAATAATTCAATTAATGCAAATTTTATATTTATTTTATTTTATTCTTTTTAATTAAAAATTAAATTAATTATAATTCATAAGAATTATATAAATTGACATATTTAGATTTTATATTTTATATAAATTGATATGATATATTTGTTGTTAATCAAAAGTAAAAATATGAAAAATATCTAATTATAAGTATATTTTGTAGGACTATGGTATATAAGATACACCACTAAATTTGGGTTTTATCTTTTATTTTATAAGTTTCTAGAAAAAATCTTCTATTTTATCGTATTATGAATTGAGAATTAATAATTTTATATTTTGTGAATTCAATTTTGTTAATCAAGTTGTGTTTTTAATAAATAAACCTAGATGTGCATTCTTATTGATCCCTTATTTATTTCATTTACGTTAATAAGTTTATTTTAAAAATTTTAAGTTTCAAAAAAAATTATTTGTATAATAATATAATAAACAATTATTTTAACGTATGTAATTAGAATGAAAGATTAATACCAAATATAAATATACAATTAACTACTAATTTTCATGCTAATTATAGTTTATTGAAATTGATATATTAAATATTTGATTGTTTTAATTAGACATATTTAACTGCGTTAATAATGTTTGATTGATAGTTAATTGATTTATCAAGTATATTTAGTTTCAAAATTTATAAGGATAATACTGTTTAGTATAAGCTGGTTTAGTAAAAACATTGCATGTTTTCTGTTATAAAACCCACTTGATATATATGTTTTTAACTTTTAATGTTTTATTATTTTAAAAGAAGGATAACAGTTCACGTATCAATTCGTATCTTTCATGCAAAACAAAATCATAAAAATAACATTACTCTTTATTTAATGGAAAAACATATTACCATTTTTTAGGTTAATTAAATCAAACAATTTTCTTTATTATTCTACTTGTGATTTTTTTTCTCCTTTTTTTATTTTTTAGTTTTAATTATTTTCCAACAAAAAATTATCTATAAAAAATTTGACAGAATTATTTAAACGATTAAGAAAATTATCATGAATATATATTTGGTTAAATTAAATTTTTAAATCTTATATGAATTTTTATTTTATATAATACCTTAACTGATTCACTAGTTTTTCTGAAATAATTTTTATAATTACAACAATCAATTATCATGCGATTAAAATAATAAATAATATATTTTATTTATTAATTATGATATATTTGAAACATTGAAAAACAAATGTAAAATATAAAAACATGCAAAATTTTATTATAATCAAACAATTTTACTCAATTTTTATTATCTTATATAAAAAGTAAAATACAAAAATGAACAAAATTAACTTTTTTTTTTAAAGAAATTTGAAATGAAAGACAAAAGATATAAGTAAAATAAGAAGATCTTACCTAATATATTACGGACATAGTAACAATTTTCTAGAACATCATATATATATATATATATATATATATATATATATAAACATTTATTGACACATCTACTAATATATATTTATTAAAATTTAAATGAAATAGTTAATAATATATTAAAAATTTAAATAATATAAAAGCACTGTTATAAATTATAAAATGTGAATTTAATATTAAGTAATATATGACAAACAGCACTCTATAAATTACATTTATGCAACGTACTATGTTATGCAGCGCATATGTTTCTGTTTTCTATTGACTAATGGAGTGCACTACGAAACTTCTGTCAATTACTCGATTTTAATCAAAACCGCCGTCTCTCGTCAATTACTAAAATATTTGAATACCAAATCTAGGTGCATTATTATGTATTTTTTATAATTATAATTTTAATAGTTTATTTTAATAATTTACGTAATAAAAGTTTATTATTATTTTCCTTTTTCTTTTCTGAGCATGCCTAGCTATGTGTGTGACCTTTTTGTTTCACTACAAAAAATTAACTGAAATGACTTGCATTAATTGAGACAAATTAAAAAAGTTTGTATAATTTACATAAACTCAAGTTTCAAATTCGATAACACAATTCTGATAAAGAAAAATGAGGCAAATTAAGAAGTTTATACTTTATACCGTATTAATTTTTAGTTCAAATATTAGCTAGCTAGGTACAGTTACCAATCAAGGGACGACAAATACTCTTTTACTGTCAACACATCAGCAGGGAACTACACAGTCATAATATTAGAGTAGCTTGCACGTAAGATATATATATATATATATATATATATATATATATATATATATATATATATATATATATATATATATATATATATATATTATTTACAGACACAAGCCAATCCCACCCAAAAAGAAATAATCACAATCTAAACGATATATAATTGACAATCATAATTCAATATTGCGCAACTTCCTTCGTGATATTAATTATTGTTGTAGCAGAAGCAACCACCACCATGTTGTGCCGATTCCTTTCTTTCTTTATATTTTCTTTTGTTGATATATGTTTATTCATTGTGCCTATGCTTACAAGAAAATGTTATATAGGAAACTATAAAAGAGAGGAGATCAAGAAACATAAACTAGCCATAGTTACATTATCACATAGCATACGCCGCAATTTATCAACTTAATAAATATAAATAATAATGATAAAGAACATTGCATAGTGTTAGCTCACACAGCCACGTACATTTGTGATTCAAGATATGTTTAATTACGTAACTCTGTTAAGCCTCTGGTCAACATCTAACACCTTTGGTAGGAGACCTATCTTTGCATGAGATGCTTGCTTTGTATGATAGATATAAGAAATTATTTTGTATATAAAATTGTATAAAAGCTTTTACAATTATGAGAGAAATATGACAATAGAGAGAAGACGTATAAGATAAGGTGAATAAGGTAATAAAAAAATAACAACAAAAAATAATATTATAAAATGTGTTGCATTTTTTTTATCAGTAGTATAAGATGCGTTGTATAAATATATTGTATGAATAATACATATAATTTGATTTTTATGCACTGTGAATACTCAATACAGAATGTTCTACAGAGTTGACTAATAATTTGGTAAATACGAATTTTAAAGTAACTATTATGAAATTTATAAAAATTAATTTGTAATTAGTTAACAGTGTTAAGTCAATATACAAATTATTTTCTCTAATATATCTCCAAATTCCCTGTAACAAATTTATGATAAAAAAAAACAGAGAAAACATGCAGGCACATGAAAGAGAAAAAAAAATCGCCTTTCTGGTCAACCCTGATATGCTCTGTCTCTATAATCCGAACCCCAAATCAAATTTGATAACGTGATACAGTGAGATAATTAAATAGTAACAGAGTTACTTGAAGGAGCATAATTGAGGCTGGTGTTGCACATAAAGGAATACCGTGTGACCAGAACACACTACTGTCAATACTTAATACTAGCATTGCAAATTTTGCAATTGTAATCTCAATGTTGTTAGTGCCTCATTAATTACAATATTGTAGTAATTAGTCATAAACTATAATCAAAGACCTCAATTTAAAGCCCAAAAGTCAAAGAAACAGAAATATCCTACAAAACTAGTTTTACTAGGCAATTTCAATTCCAATTCTGTCTTTCTCAGTGAAAATGTGACCATAATTTTCTGACTCACAAACAATCATAAATTTTTTAAAGAAAGGATCAGGATTTAGATCCAACCCCACCACATGACACTGTTTAAAGAATCCATCAAAAATTGCAGTGTTTCCGCCAGCAGAAATTAATAAACAAATAATGAAAAAACACGTATACATCAATACAAATTAAAAAAAAAAAGAGAAAAAGGTGCCATGGTTTCACATTCCTCAACCCCCCCTATTCACTCTCTCTCTCTCTCAAAAACGAACACATACACATTATATAAGCCTTTGTATTAGCCAACTTTTTCTGCACTCCTCGTCCTTTTCTTCCCTTCAACAAAACACAGGGGAAGGGAAAGTATTACTAGTAGTAAGGAACGAAACCCCAAAACATGGGTGGTGGTTTCTTGTTACCATTGCCAACCCTCTTGTTGTGTCTCTTTGTTGTGTTAATTTATTATTCCCTCCAAACAAAAGCTGAGGAATTTGATGAGTCCTTGTTGTTCAATGGAAAAAACGTTTCCAGTTTCAGCAGTGGCAGAAAGCTTGGTGCAGGAAGATGCAACTTGTTCCGTGGGAAATGGGTTTATGACCCTTCATACCCTCTCTATGACCCTTCTACATGTCCCTTCATAGATCCACAATTCAACTGCCAAAAGTACGGTAGACCTGACAAACAGTATCAGAAATATAGATGGCAACCCTTCTCTTGTCCTTTACCTAGGTAACCTTCTCTTTCACACTTCACTTCTTCTTCTTCTTCTTCTTCTTCAACCCTTTCCAATTTTCATGTCTTGTGTTATGGCTAAACGTGTGTACCTACCAACAGGTTCAACGCATTTGATTTCCTGGCCAAGTATAGGGGCAAGAAGATTATGTTTGTCGGTGACTCCTTGAGCTTGAACCAGTTCAACTCTCTGGCTTGTATGATTCACTCTTGGGTGCCCAACACTAGAACCAGTTTCATAAAGCAAGATGCTCTCTCCAAAATCACATTTGAGGTTGGTTTCCTAATTCTTCCTATTATTTTTTTTTGTTAAATTATTCAATTTGTCAATTTTTTTTATTCATGAGCCAAAGATCATAGACTTTATAATAACTCAGGCACATGTTGAGTTAAACTTTCTTAATTCAATTAGTGATATAATTATACTTATTTTAAATTTTAGTTATTGACCAGAAAATTATATAAGTTTTAATCCTGCACACGTATAACAAATTATGTTTTAGTCCACCTTGTCAATGTAATTTGTGACGTGGATGAAAGACTGCTGTTAATATCGCTACAAAAACTTGTTGGTAATGTCAAAGTGACTGCTACAAGATTTTCTGATAGATTCAAAACTGTCAGAAAAATGACCACATGAAATTCCTTTTAACAGTTTATCACCGTTTTGTAGCAGTGTTAACAACAACACCATCAGCCACATCAATATATAGTAGAGAGCAAATTAATGTTTTTTCTAGAACTAAAATTAAAAAATAAAAATAATTATAAACATCAAGTGAGTAAACTCAACTATTTTTTTTTCAGTCATGTGTTGTTATTTTTCTTTCCAACTTTTTGCGTTGAATTGTTGCGGTGGGAATGATCATTGCTTGTTTGGTGTGGTGTTGTGTCCATGCAAGTGGTGTCGTTTTCTCACTCCCAAAGTTGAAAAATGTTAAGTATTTTGCCTTATTTGAAGTTTTGAACTTTAATTAATTCAGCTATTCATGAGTCCGATAGATTTGGTGTGAGCCGGCGGGGAGATATATAAAACTTGGTTTTTGTGTGTATATTTTTGTGTTGCTGTGAAGCACCGAAATTAAGTTTTGGACGTGATTGGTGGGTGAATTCTCCTTTTGCAGGGGACACCTTTGGTTGTTAATTTGAAGGATATGAAATGTTTCCCTTAATTGCTATAATTATACTTTACTTGCACCGTTGCTCTTTTTACCAATTGTGAACGTGCACATGATTTCCTTAGCTAGATCGAAACATAGAGTAAAAAATAAAACAAAATGTTTTTTTTTTTCATTTATGTGGCAGTTAAAAAAATCATTGTTTCTGAAAAGTGGGAAGTATGGTTATTATTTATTACCTCACAAGTGATGTTTCGGTTGCAATATCAAGTATGCTAAAACTACAGTAATCTCTATTATTACTGTTCTTTTTAAAAGAAAAATGCTAATTAATAATAGTATCTTCAAGATATTGTAATTAAAAGTAAAAAGTCGATTAAAAAAATGGTGTAACATTTGGTGTCACTAATTCACGGTTTTTTAATAAATTCTTTTGTATCCGTTTTGTTTATTGTTTATTTGCATATAAATCCCTTAACTTTTGAGTTTGTGCTCCAAATTGTCAACACGTTCTTGCTTTATATAGAAACTGTTAAACAAATGTCTTAATTAGCAATGATGAAAGTTGGACATCTAGTTTTCCCTCCAAATCTTTGTTATGTGTATAGTAACATCAAGTCATCAATCTCGGCGTAGTATTCCGTAGCACCCCAACATCCATCATTATTTATAACTAAATTATGAACAGAACCTTACTCAGCTAATCCATTTTTTCTTTGCAAGATCCATTCCCGCAGCTGCAATGATTGAAAATTTGATGTTTGCCTTATCTTTACCTTTTCTCATTCAAGATAATCCTATTGATTACCTGCTTTACTGTGTTTACCAACCACATATAGGCTTCAATCATGCTATTTACGCAACATTACGGGTATAATCATTCATAATTGCATATGGGTAAATGGGTTCATTGTCCTCAATGGAAAAGGAAAAAAATTTGAAGCGGCCCATATATATATTACAAATACATTATACGTGTGACAATTTTACAAAATTGTACTGCAACTAAGCAAGGTGTTCAAATAAAATCAAACTATAGTGAAAATAAAAAATCAATCAAAAAATTTACTAACTGCTCAAAACTTTGAAATTCATGGATTTATGTTTGTGTTAGGTTCGGTTTGCGGTTTGAAATTTGAAGGCCGAACCAAATCAAATGAAACTGCTTAAGTCCTTTAAGTGTATTTATTCTTTCATGCACAATAAGTATTTTATACAAAAGGATAGTACTTACGTGTGTTTTATCTGAGAAACTTTCTAATTACTACTATCTAACTCTATTCTAATTTTTATTCAATTGTTGAAACTTCTGTTATCCGTCTATTTTTAAGCCAACATCACATCAAATTGCATCACAAAACACCCTTAGTTCAAGGTTTGTGGATATAATTTGTAATTATGTCCTTAATTACTTCCAAATTAGACCACTTGACACTAGTGGCTTCATTCATACGCTGTCATCTGCTTGCATGACTTTTTCCTTTATAAATTCGGTAAGCTACAAAAGTGTCACATAAATGGGCCACTTTGTGATAAGGAGATATTTTCTTTTTCTTCTTGTTATTTATATTCCATGGTCCTTTTAGAGCTTTTTTTTTAATATTTTGAAACTAGAGGGAAGAAAAGACACCACTGGATAATTTGATAGGGAATTTTCTTAGGAAGTAAACATTGGTAGAGGGTACCAAAATAGACAAATAAAAAAATGCACTAAAGAGGGATGGTTACGGAAAAATTATTCACAAATATCTGTATAAATTCTTTTAGTTATAATTATTTAATTTTTTATCAGGACTATGGCCTTCAGTTATTTCTATACCGCACAGCATACTTGGTAGACCTTGACCGTGAGAACGTTGGAAGGGTTCTGAAGATTGATTCAATAAAGAGTGGTGATGCTTGGAGAGGCATGGACGTCCTAGTTTTTAACACGTGGCACTGGTGGACCCACACCGGGAGTTCACAGCCGTAGGATCAATCTTTCACATCATTATTATGTTATGATCAATTTCGTTAATTTAGGGGTGATCAATATTCACTATTGGTGTTCATTAAAATTAAATTTCAGGTGGGACTACATTCAAGAGCGTAACAAGTTGTACAAAGACATGAACCGTTTCATTTTATTCTACAAAGGTTTGACAACTTGGGCTAGATGGGTTAACATCAACGTGAATCCAGCCCAGACCAAAGTCTTCTTTCTAGGAATTTCCCCTGTGCATTATGAGTAAGTTATTCCAATCTAGTTTATTAGTCTAACTGCCAAGCTGTGTTCATATTATAAACAAGTTATTAGATACTCTGATATCAGAGCGTGTTAATGAAGCACGGACACTTCACTCTTTTGTCGTGTTCGGTGTCCGACATGCGTCCGTGTCAGTGTCCGACACCGACACGATACCCTTATTACGTTTTATATTTTGGACATTACAGGTGTCTACGTGTCGTGTCCGTGTCGGTGTCGATGCTTCATAAAAATTAATAACTTTTAAGTATTTAAGTTTTTTAACTTATGAAATAAAAATTAATAACTTTTAATTGATCAATCATATTTATGATAACTAGTAATGAATCCACATTACAGCCAGCGGGTGAATTCACACCCTCTTATTTTATATATTTGAACTCCTTGATCCCTCTCACTTAGGGTCCTAGATCCGTGCTACTTATGATAACCCTAGACAATCTAATAGTTTCTGATTATATTGTATGAGAATATAAGTAGAATTGGTTTTTATTAATTGTGGATGGTGGTGTATGTGATGTGGTAATTAGGGGGAAAGATTGGAATCAACCAGCAAAATCTTGCATGAGTGAGACAGAACCATTCTTTGGATTGAAGTACCCTGCAGGGACACCAATGGCATGGGTGATAGTGAACAAGGTTTTGAGTAGGATAAAGAAGCCAGTGCAATTCCTAGATGTGACTACACTCTCACAGTACAGAAAAGATGCACATCCTGAAGGCTACAGTGGGGTTATGCCAACTGATTGCAGCCATTGGTGTCTTCCAGGACTGCCTGATACATGGAATGTGCTTCTCCATGCTGCTTTATTTGACTGAAGGAGAGGAACCAGCTAGCTAGTGACTTGCCAACTTTGTTTCTTTAGAGGAAAACCAATTGTTTTCTAATGTAGGAAATATTTAATTTGGCATTTGGCTTCTTGGGATTGGACAATAAAAGGGTTTGATTCTCCAAATTGTAAATTTTCATATTATTTTGGCATAATCATATGCCTTGATTGTACCAAATACCCCCCCTTCGGAATATTGAAAAGCATTTGCACTGAAGTTTCCTTCGGAATAACTTGCTGCTGGATCGTTGTGAATCAGGTACTTGATGATATTCCTCTTTTCTGAAGCTTAAGAATAAAAAAGGGAAGTGAGAATCTGATCCTACTTTGCTAACTAAAGCAATGTTAAGCATAATAAGGCTCCCAAGTTTAGATGAAATTAACTGTCTTATCTCTCACGAAAACTTTCGAGTATTATTTTTTTCAAACTTTCTAGTTCAAACTATTTAAAGTAAGTTTTACTTTCTTCTAGACAAGAAGAGGAACTGTTTTGGTTTTTTTGTTCGTAAATACACTTTTTTTCTTTTTAAAATTTTTTTTTTCGATCTACACTATTTTTATACACTAGGGATTTTCTTTTTCCTTTTTGTTTTTTTAATTTAAAATATTATAAAATATAAATATTATATTATATAATTTTTAATTGGTTTTAAAATTACTTATTTATTAAATTAAATTTTATAATTTTGTTTTTTTAATTTTTTAAAGAAAAAATATAGAAAAATAAAAAAATTATATAAAATTATATTTAGTAATATAATTATATTAGAAAATTCAGATTTTAAATAAAAATATTCACCTAAAAAAATATGTTAAGTAAATTAAATAATAAAATAAAAATAATTATATTTAATAATATCATTTTCTTTTAAAAAATAAAAAACAAAATTATAAAATTTAATTTAATAAATAAGTAGTTTTAAAATCAATTAAAAAAATTATATAATATAATATTTATATTTTATAATATTTTAAATTAAAAAAAATAAAAAGGAAAGTGAAAATCCTAAGTAATATATATTGGAAATTAAATTAGAAAAAAGTAAGAAAAAAAAAGTGTATTTACGGAAAAAAAATCAAGTGTTTTAGTTTTAGTTTGTTTTCACGTTTTTATTATCAACACTGAAACCAAAATAAATCAAATGATGTTTTTTTCAATAGAAAAAGAAAATGGCGACTTCAATGGAAGCAAAAAAGGTCTTTTAATAAAAAAAATGAATAAAATAAAAATAAATAATATATACCATGGTCGCGCAAATATTTTTTTATACTATTATTTAGTTACTAACTTTTACATTTAAAAAAATTATTCACTTTTATAATAATTATTTCAAAAGTGATATTCAAGATTTTTTTTATTGATTGAGAATATAAACTTCTACGGAAAATAATATATACATGTTAAACTCACAAAATAAACTTGTGGATGTGGTGCATGGTTTGCAGTATTATGTGTGTAAAATAATATATTATTTGTTTTATACTCGTTAGACATAATATTAGTATAAAATATTAAATTATGTTTATTTTTTTATTTTTACAAGATTCAGATATAAAATCTTATTTAAAATGATTGAATCTAATATTACTCAGGTCAAGGTCAATGATTGTTGGTGTATAAATAATTTATGAGGTGACAATATAATGTAAATTATTATCTATTGTAAAATTTGCTGAATATATAATACAATAATTTCTGTTTACATGTGAAAGTCTATAGAAATTAACTAAACATCTAAATAAAAAAGGGCCTGCATGCAATTCTATATGATCGTTATCTATATGATTGGGTTTCTTTGGTGGAATGGGGTTAATTTCAAAGATATATGCCACCATTCCAAAGAATGACGCGTGAGTAACCCTACCTCTGTTGATGCCGGGTGAGTAACTGAGAGAGAGATTCACGTTGAGAAACACAGGGTTCCCAAGATGGCCACCCAGTTCGAGCACCTTGGGAAGGACACTCCTCAGGGTAGCATAGAAGCGTTGCAAGTTGGAGAGAGGGTCAGAGAGACTCACGAGTTGGGTGCACACTTTGAATCCCTCGCTGACAAAGCACCGAATGTAGTTGGAAACAAAGACAATGAAATAGAAGCTCGTGGCGGTGTTCGTGATGTTGGAAAGTTCGAAATGAAGGGAAACAAGGATAGACAAGAACTCGAAAAACGAACAAGAGAGGTAATAGGAAGAGAAGAGAAAAAAAAAGGAAGAGAAAGTGGAGGACAAGTAGTGGCAGAGAAAGGAAGGGGAAGGGTTGGACCTGAAAATGAAGGTGCAAGAACAACCGCGGTTATAACTTGCACGTTGGAAAAAGGTGGTGCTACTCAGAAACCATTAAGAGAAGAAGAGAGTGAAAGTACTGAAAGATCAACGTGGGAACAGATTTCCAACTACAGTGATCAAGCCACGCAAGGTGTGAAGGAGAGGTACGATAGAGCAAAGCAAGCAGCGAGCGAGACACTGAACACCACAGCAGAAACCGCACAAGAGAAAAGCGCACAGGCTAAGGACCTTGCAACACAAGCAAAGGACGCAACGTTGGAGAAGGGTCAACAAGGCTATGTTGCGACGAAGGACACCATTTCAAGTGCTGCAAAAACCGCTTCTGAAAAAACTGCGCCGGTGGCAGAGAAGGCCAAAGAGTACACACTTCAGGCTGCGGAGAAGACCAAGAGTGTCGGTGGCACGACGGCGAGTTACGTCGGAGAGAAAGCGGTGCAGGCCAAGGATGTTACCGTGGAGAGTGGGAAGAATGCCGCGGGGTATGCTGCCAAGGTGGCTGTGGATTTGAAGGACAAGGCCGCGTCGGTGGGGTGGGCCGCGGCACATTTTTCCGCGGAGAAGACGGTGGAGGGGACCAAGGCCGCCGCACATGTTGTCGAGGGAGCGGCCGGGTATGCCGGACATAAGGCCGCCGAGCTTGCTTCGATGTCGACCGGTGCTGTTAAAGGCTTGGCTGCTTCAGCTGGTGAGACTGCTAAGGAATACACTACAAGGAAGAAAGAGGAGGCACAGCGGGAATTGGAGGCCAAAAAAGCATTTCAACCTCAGGTTCCATATAATAATATCGTCACTCTATGCTTGTCATTTTGTTGTCTTGTTCTTAAATACCATTAACATTGTATATAATCAATCTATGCTTGTTAGAGTAATCAGCTCCGATATCATGAGAATTTGGGTGTAGACTTAATTCAAGTCTAAAAGTTAGCTTATGGGTTCAGGATGTTCCTTCAATTATTCATACTAATAGCCATTAAGTGTTTTAGTTATCAACAAAATATATTATTTTTGAATTATCATGATATTAATATAAAGTATTTATCGGTCTTGTTAGTGACTATTCTATATTTATCAGTCTTGTTAGTGACTAATTTTCGTCAGAGAACTTGATTAATTACTTTTGGTGAGCCTCTTTTCTTAATCACAAGATTCAAATCCACGACACGACTTCATGACATTGGTATAAAGTATTTATCGATCTTGTTAATGATTAATTCCCACAAGAAAACTTGGTTGATCACTTGAGTATATTCTATCAACAAGTTTGAACCCAAGACTTTATTTAAGGAAAACTTTATTTAAGGAAACCTAGTTCAGAATTACTCGAATGAATGACTTATTGGTTGAACAAAATATTAATATTTTTTAATTAGAATTAGAATTTTATGCATAATTCAAGTACATAACAAATATTTGTATTAAAAGTCAATGTAAATTATCAACCTAATTTTGATTAGGTAACTACACCAATTTGGACTATATTACTAGTCATCAGAACTAGAGTTTCATCCATACACAATTCACGTACATAAGAAAGGTTTGTATTAAAATTCAACATAGACTATCAAATTAAGTAATTTTGATTAAGTAACAACACAAATTTTAACTATATTACTGGTCATTGTGGTATCTCTAAGAGATGCATTAAATAACAAACTAACTACTTTTTCTCAACTCATGAATGTCAATGTAGAACCATGCTTAATTTAATAGATAGGTGCACTAGTACAAGTTAATTGTAATTCATTTTGCCAATTTGAGGGGTTTTGTTTTGTCTAATCTTGGAAATAGAACTGTTAAGAAAAATGTGGTTCAATGCTGTTGAAGACTATTATATACTAAAAATTGAAGCTTTGATTTAGGAAGCCGAGGAGAGACCATCCCAAGGAATTGGCGAAACAGTGAGCAGTGTCGGTGAGAAGGTAAAGAAACCATTTGAAAACATTTTGGGAGGAGAAGGGAAAAAAGATGAAAGTGGTGGCAATGACCAAAGTAGTGGAGGAGGTCAAGAACAGGGAAAGAGTATCATTGGTCAAACACTGACAAGCATTGGTGAGAAGTTGGGTGATGCAAAACAGAGAGAGGAGCTGATAGACAACGTCACTGAGGGAGGGAGCGAGGTGTTAGGAGCAGTAGGTGAAACCGTGGGTGAGATTGGACAGAACACGATGAAGCCAGCGGAGATAGTTCAAGAACGTGCTCACGTGCGACAAGAGGGTGGGGTGTTGGATGCCATTGGCGAAACCATTGCTGAGATTGCTGAAACAACTAGAGTCATGGTTGCTGGAGAGGACAAGAGAGTGATGCCGGAGACTCGTGTAACTGATCGTGCCAAGCATGAAGAAAGGTCGGAGAGTGCTTGAGTCTCTTTTTTTTTTTTTTTTTTATTTTATCCGTGCAAATTGAGACTAGTATTTTAAACCTTGAGTCTAAGTGATAGATGTGTTTGTTTTCTAAGGTTTAGTTTTTCTATCCTTCTATGTCATGTTTAGTCTGTGTCAAGTTTGATGTTTCGGGTTTGTTCTATATATGGAATTGTAACAAATAAGAATCTCCTTTTTTGACATTATGATAGTAAATAATGTGTGCTTTCATACACATGCAAGCAAATTTTTAATTTTTTATGCACTGTATATGATCGCTACAATATTATCTAATGAGTTATGTTATAACTTAAATTCTCCAAATTTAATCATTTAGTTTAAAGTTTAAACAAATTTTACGAGGTGCTATCAATTAAACTTAATTCCATTTGATCTAACTTTATCCTTCTTTGTTGTTTGTTGTTGATGTGCACGAACAATAGCCTTCAACGGGACAATAAAACTTACACCTATTTTTAATATTAAAATATGGTTGGATAGAAGTTAAGGTGAGTATCTGTCAATCAGCAGAGTCAATCATGTCTAAAAAATTTTAAATCACACGGTCATGGTGTAGCATTAAATTGATGTGCAACTAATACTTTATAGTATAATGAATTTTCATGGTTACCATTAATGGAAGTTTATCTAATTTTAAAGAGAGGCCGTTTGTATGAACTGAAAAAGCAGGGAGAAGAAAAAAGAACACAAGGAATTTTCATTTTACAAGCTAATAGTGTCAATGAACAAGAATCATTATTAGTTGATACCCTGTTCAACCCAAACAGAGAAATAATGAATACACGCTTTTCAATACATATTTTGAGCCTTTCAAGAGTCCCAAATGGGGCCAAAGGCAGGGATTTTAGCCCTCTTGCATGCTCTAAGCACATCTCTACTTCCTTCAGGGTTGCTAGTGACAATAACCACTTCAACATTCCACATAATAGCAGCATTCACACTCATCTCAGCTACATTGGGACGACCAGAAATTGCTGTGTCATGCACTATCACCTTCTCTTTTGAATATTTGTTCACCAACTCTATTATCTCCCTTCCAAAGTTCAATTCAATGTCCTTAGCCACCCAAATTAAGTACACATTAGCTTTACTAGGCTGCAAAAGAAATGACAAGAACACACAAATCCCTGACCCTGTGGCAACCAATAACACCCTTTTATACAAGTTCACTAGGTAGGGCAAGCCTGCAAAATGAATGCTGCGGACCCAAAGATGCTTTGGTGGGGTACTAATCAAGGACTTGGTGAAATCACCAACTGCACCAGCTAGCATCATGTGCTCTTTCTTCCCATCAGATATGATCCCAAAGGCATGCCATTCTGACAAGGGTGAAGGACTTATTCTACCTAGTAAACCTGCTTCAACACCACCTTCAAACTTGATGATCGAGGTATGGCTCGATGGAGATGATACACTAACTTGTACCTTTCTAACACTCAACCAAGGAATGATAATGAGAACTGTGATGGCTAAAGTGAACCAACACTCTTGCTTCTTGACCACCTTAGATATGGTCAAGTGATAGGTGTGTGAGTTTGGTTCATAGCTTACGGAGAGAAGAATGAATAGCCAGAGAAGGATGAGAGCCATCCATCCGGAAAAACGGTGGATTCTCTCGAAAACATTGTGATGAAGATGGCGGACGAGGGGGAAGGCTGCAAGGGAAGAGAGTAGAATGAGTGAGAGGATGATGAATGCAACCCCAATTATCTCTGGGGAAGTTTTGTCTTTGTTTTTCAATGTAAGAACTAGGGAATAAACTAGCCAGGCTATGGAAGAGACACCACAACTACTATGGATTCCCCCAACACTTTGAAGGAATGAAGTGGTAGCAGTTTTGATTCTAAGAGAGACACAAGGTCTCCCAATAATCTTCACAGCCAACCAGAAAATAACTCTCAAAACTGCTTCACTTCTACATAGTGTTAGAGCTAGAATGTTCCCAATAGAGAACAATGCAGCTCTTGTCTTAGCATAAGGGAAATACCCTGCAGCGGAAAGAGCCAATGCCACCACATTCAAGGCCATGCAAACCAGAAAAAGCCCTTTGTAGAATGTGAACCCTTGATCAAGCAAAATTATGGACAGCCTTGACCTCCTTGGTGGATCAGTTTTGGGAAGTAGCTTTTGCACCTTAACTCCATTAGCTTTATCTGGTTTTTCTATATCTTGAACTTCAGCTATGAACTCTACCTCAACATCACTTGCATCAATGTCAATGTCACAGAAGTGGCTGCTGACCCGGCTCCGAGTTGGACTAATGTTATGAGGCTGAGGAAGAACTTTGAATGAACTGTTTCGAGTCCATGGAAGCCAAAGCCAAGTTCCAATCCCTTCCTGCTTTGTTGGTGATCCAATTGCAAAGGGGTTGCTTCTATTAGGATCGATTTCAAATGCTACCCCGCGACAACTTGAAAACCTGGCTATCTTTATCTCTGTGCTTTCCCTTTCTTCCATGGTGAATTGATAAAACTATTGGGTTGAATATAAAAATGGTAGATAGATAATCTCATAATACAGTGCAGCTATAGATGGTGGAATTCCTTAAGGTTGCATATTAGCTCCTTAGACAAGGAAGGCCTGTAATGTATATATTGGCAAGGAGGGTATATATCAATCATTCATGCTAATGTACTAAGTGAAATCATTTATTAGGGTTATATCATATATGTCAATTATTCATACTTAATAAAGAGTGTAATGTAGAGTTAAAAGACTTTTGTAAATGGAAAATGTTGTCATGAACCAACCGTAATCTCGAAAGTCCACCTTATCATAATTATTCATACCATATCATTTAACTATTATATCCTAAGGTCAATGGCTAACGAATTCGATATGATGATAGTAATTCTTATTATAGCAAGGAGTGTGTGATTAAGACTCTTATTAGTCATTTATAGTATAGCTAGCAATCTTTTCGAAATAAGCGTGCACCTGTTTTTAGTTGATTTGGTATCAAGACAAGCAATAAAAAAAAAAGCAAATACTAATTAGTCTTCTAATAGCATTGGTTAAAAAACTTAGAACAAAAATATTTTTATTGAAAAATAAAAAATTGTGCTGTTCTTAACATTTTTTTTTTACGTTTTTTTTTATAATTTACACAAAAAATATTTTTTTATTTTAATTCCTTAATGGATGACCTAAGAACATTGGTTAGTAAGATAGATTAAAAAATTAGACTAAACGGACCATGCTCCTCTAATTAGTAGCAGTTTGATTAATTTTAACATTTCTTATGTAGATTAATTTCGTTATGTTAATGATATTATCACTCCTTGTTCAAAAATGATAAACTCTTCCCTTGTACCTGCCAAGATATAAATTTTAATTATTTTGACGGAATAAACAACAAAGGCACAAGGACTGCACGTTCGAATGTGGCAGAGCAAAAATCACAATCCTATTATATACCCACCAAATCTTTGTGATGTTGCTGGTGAAGTCTTATTATGAACGTAGCATTATTGTTGGCCATCACCATAAGAGAAACGTTGGTAGTTTACATTCTATATACTGACTCATACTGAGTCTATCATTTTTCTACCGACAAATGAAACAAACAAGTGGAATCTAATATAGAAACAATGATATCAGCCACAAACATCAATTTGAAAAAAATGTCTATTTTTTCCCCTATTTTCTTTTCTCCTCTTGTACGTAGTATTCTTAATTTGCAATCATAATTTCTAGTGTGTTGAATATTAGTTTCAGCACAACTTGGTGAAACGTGGGGGATGCCACTTTGACTTATACTTTGGAAAACACGAAAAAGAAAATCATCATAGCAAACGTGAAAGAAGCAATAGGTCGTAGTTACAAAGATCGAGGTGGGACAAAAATTTTGGTAAAATACCACAAGTTCAAGTTATAATATGGGTGGACATCCTAAGAAATAAAGTTATTATATAGGGACATAAAACCTGCTTTAGAATGGTTTGGTTGCCAGGAAGAAAAGATTATTTGAAGAGAAATTTTTACTATTTAACGTGGGTCTAACATTTTTTCCTTTTTACTTTAGTTTAAATATTAATTCTCATTATTTCATTTTCTTTTATTCAATCAAACTTATCCTTAATGTGAAACAGATAAAATCATCTTAAAAAATACTTATTTATTAATAATATTTTAAGGAAATTAAAAGAGTTGTTATTTATTTAACAAATTATACTATTAACTTATTTATAATTAAATCTTAATAAAAGATTTTTTTTTCTTTCGATTAATAGTATTAATTATTGATTTTCATGTCTTCATCTGTCACATAACTACATCATTCCCTTTGTTTTTCAGGTAAGAAACTTGTATATATCTTGCTATTTCGAATTGAAAAAAGTAGTGAGTTGCAAGAATCAAAATTGCCCTTGACAATGATATACAAGGTAAGTTCATTTAAACTTAAAAAAGACAGTTATAAAATAAGTGTTTTTTAAATAAGTATTTTTTAAAGAAACAGATAAGATTTATTTCTTAAAATAATAATTTTTTAAAAACAGAAATAGACAAACACACTAGAAAATAGAAAGGTGAATATTTTATTACAATATAAATGTATATTTCAACAAATAAATTTAAATGGATTGTCTCGATCATATTAAGAAAATTAATATGAAAAATTCGTCAGTTTATTTAAATTATAAGCTTGTGTTTAATTAACCTAACTAGCTGTGGCCTGTGCATTGTACGATTTAAAGAAGAAAAGAGAAAGTTAAAGAAAAAAGAAATGAAAAAACCAGTGCAAGACTTTTTATTCATACTTGATTATCAATAATCTTCCTGTTCAAGTGTAAAATCCTACAAGTCGCTTTTGCTCATTCTGATTTTAAAGTGAGAATTCTTACTCTCACTTAATGCTCCTAATTATTTTGGATAATTTTCTATTAGAATGGTGGAACACATGAATTTCAAGGGGCTTATGCAATGCAATGATAGCGACATGATGACTGTGGGAGAAATTAGGAAAATGTCATGGGTTTATTGAACTTTCATTATCATAATCCAGATAGCTAGAGAGCAATTCAGCGACGGGATTGAGAATCTCAAAGACATTAAACTTTGCAATCTCCCTCTGATATTGTTGTTGATTAAATTATATATACACCTAACCAAGTCTGAACATTTCATTAAGTATTGATTAATGAAATGTATATATTCTTTTCAGCACACCATATGTATAAATGTGTATTATAAGTTTTTTTTTTTTTTTCAAGTGACGTGAAATGTTAGAGCATTTTAGGTCCTCCCCAAAAAAAGCAACACATTCCTAATCATTGTAGCATCTCTGTCTGCCCAAATAATAATTACTAAACTAAAGAAAAATAAATTGAGCAAGCAAAGATGAAATTTGGTTCCAATAGTAACGGGGCGAAAGGGCTTTTGGTACAGGTTAGGAGGCCCTGTTTATTGCCCTGGCTTTGGGCCAAGTTTTCCGTGTAGGCCCCTTTCCCTTTCACCCTAGCCATCAATGATCTTGATCAATAATTCTTAATTTCTTATCAATGAAAATTAGTCCACTCTATTGTAAGAATTTGACTGCTTTAAAGTGAAGAGATGTATTTCAGAGGATAAAGAATACTCTTGATTGTTTTTCTATAGAACAAAAGTGTTTTCTACATAGATAATCATACATAAAATCATATAGGACTATTATATACGAAAAAAATATTTGTTTGAATATTTAACATAATTATATACTATTTCAAATTTAATATTATTGGTTAATTTAGAGTAATCTTGTGCTAGCTGTATCAGTACTCAATACAACATAAATTGTTGACTAGAAAACCAATGATTAAAAGTTGTGATAAATCAAATACAAATATAACAAAATTTAAAGTTAATTGTAGTCCTAATAGTTGGTTTTTTAAATTAATAGTTAGTATTACACTTTATTCTTTATTTTAGAGGAGTTAAATTCCATTTTAATCCTCCACTTTTTTTTATAAAAAAAATAGAAGTTGCAAATATTGGAGAATAATCATTTTCAACATACTGTCAAACACAGAGTCATGAGTAAATCCTAACTAAAATTCTTAAAGAACTCACTATCTATTAATCTTGTTAGACTTTGATGCTTAGCACATACAATGTCTAATTTCATAACTACAATCGTTTGTAATTTTTCAACACGTTATTTTCCGGGTATTGTATTGGATACGCAATTTTTATTTTTATTTTTTGTATATAGGGAAAAAAGAAAATATTATATCTACCAATTTATGTTACATTGAGTACCGATACAACAATTTTACTCGTTTACGTTAAATGCAATCGATTAGTAAAAAGCTTCCCAAACCATGTTAATTCCTCCGTAACTAATGTATTGTGTGTTTGGTTTAACGTCCTTATGAAATTGACGCGCAAAATTGAAGCTAAAATATATATAGCTTTTGCGTTTTTTATGTATGACATGAAATAGCAACCAAACTGGGACGGAAGCATCATCTACTTTTAAATTTTAAATTATCAAAAGCATAACCACAGTCTGTAAAGGTAGAGTTTATCTGTTTAGTTTGTAGGTTAAATAATTTTTTTTCTTAATTTTTTTTTCAATTTGACCTTTCATTCAATTAAATCCTCTATTTTTTAATTTAATTACTTCCTCTAATTTTTAAAATAATTTCAATTAGGTTTTATTGTCAATTCTGTTTTAACTATGGAGTGGGCGTAGCCGTTGACATGCCATTTTCTTATTTTGACATATAGACATAAACTTAATGTTGGTAGTAAGAAAATTCATTAAGAATCTAATTGAACTTATTTTAAAAATTAAAAGACTTAATTCAACTCGAAAAAAAAAAACTAGAATACCAAATCCAAAAAAAAAATAAAAATTAGCTAACCTACTTTGTAACATTTGGGTTATTAAAAAATGAGTTTCAGATGAGGCAGACCTTTTCAAATAATCTGAGTAAAATTCTTGAAGGATGGATATGATTTAGAATTTATTAAATAATACTTTGAATTTGAGTATGAATTACTACTACATAAAAGATAAAATAATGAGTGTGATACTTATATTAAAAAAAATCCTCAGTCCAAAAGGACCAAAACAGAGTTCTTCTGTTTTGGCGTCACAAGCACATTATAGTTGATAATGAAGACTTTGACGACGGATAAAAAAGAAAGAAAAGAAAACAACAAGCCAATCTTTCAAATCATTGATTAATCCTTCATTGTGCGTCTGTCTATATTCTACATTTTATTTAATCTTCCATTGACAAATATGTTGCTTTCAGTGCGAACAAAAATAATACATCAGTGATCAAAATGAGCCAAAACAACAATTTCTCCAAGTTCATTATTGTACCTAGCGGAAGAAAGACACTCCCTACCTGCACTTATATACTAAAATGTTAAAAAGAAATCATAGTACGCAAGAATATTACCTTTATTATTGGTACAGAGTTATAACTATATGCACAAGAGAAAAATAATAATATGAACTATTAACCTTGCAAGAAAACAGAGGCAATAACAAGTTGAAATTCTCAGTCTCACCAAGGGGAAATAAAATGAAAAGTAATCAAAAGCAGAACTTAGTGATGGAATTGGTAAAAACAGAAGGTAGCTAACAAGGGATCTGAGAGGTGCACCACTCCATAACATGCAGTGGAGCCTTCACCAACTCCAACGCACACTCCACTATTACAGTTATGCACAAGCAGCAGGGGCATATGCATGTCAACAACAACCTGCGAAAATTACCAACCAAAGACAAAGTTTTAACCTTTTCGATATTTTCACTCAATCGGACCAGAACCCATGTTCCAGAATTGCAAATCACAACAACCCCAACACACAAAATTGAAATCAAATTACATGGTACTAATTAATTTTATATTTTGAAGAAGAAAATTGATGACAGTGAAAAGGGTGTGTTTTTTGTTCTTACCCAACGATCCACACGACGAGGCCAACGACCGAGACGAGGAGGGCGAGAAAAGCGAAGGGGAGACCCAAGAGAAAGCCCAAGGGTCTGCAATCACCATCTGAGTTGCACATATTTTGTGTGTTTTTCTTTCTTTTTTGTCTGAGAAAGAAGAAGTAGGTGTAAACCCTTGTTGTGTTTCTGTGTTATTAAGAAGGGAAGAGGACACTCGTTTGGTGGCTTAAAGCAAAAGCGAAGTAGGATGCTAGGTTTAGTTTAGACAACTGGTTTACCAGGAAAATGAAGAGACACTTTCCCGGAATCTGTTATTTATATGGGATTTGTATCAAAAATATCATTACAAATTTAATTTATTTAGATAATAAAGTAAAACTATTTTTCATATATAACAGATGTTTTTTGTATCTAAATAAATTTAACTAAAAAAAATATTTAGATTGCACTGCCAAAATCTATTCCAAAAAATATATCATTAACTAATCGTCTAAACTAGTCAAGTATATCATTAAGGCTTTATTTACCCGAATTTAGATTAGTTAAAGTGTCTTCTTTTTGCGTTAAAATAAATAAAGTATATTATTATCTAATTGTATCAAAAAATATTTTGCTTTACAAAATAATAATCATTAACTAAAAAAAACTACTATGTGTAATGTTCAATTTTATCATAATTCTTAATCATGAACTCTCAAATTAACAATTATGATTGTACTGCCAAATCTATTTCAAGACTGTAGTAATTAATTTTATGAGATAAAAGTTTTTAAAAATTTTATTTCTTTAGTAGAAAATTATATTTAAACATTCAATGCAAAAGAACTATTATCGTAATATAAGAAATGTTTGATTTGGTTATTTTCTATTTTCATTTTCACTGAAAATAGAAAATGGTGATGAAAATGCGTTGGGTTGAATTTTTAAAAATATTTTCAGTGATGAACAAAAAACTGAAAATAATAAAATTTCATTTTCAGTGTTTTCAATTGAAATCAGGAATCTAAAAAATATATTTTCTTTTGGAAATACATTGTTTTTATTTCTTGAAAGCAGGACACAAGACGTCAAACCAAATATATTCTCAAAATTCTAATCATACAATTCTAAATTCTAAAGTTCCTGCAAACTTGAAATTTGCAATAAGCCTAAAAGTCGTGTCTGTGGAAGTCAAATTAAATAGGACAAAAGGTTATTATTAAAATTATTATTTTCAATTAAATAATTTTGATAATATAATTATATTTTTAATATAATAATTATAAACGCATATTAAATAAATTTGAATTATCTTTTAAATCATGTGAATCTTTACTGCATTTCTTTTTCATTTTGTAATACATATTATGAGTTTTTGTATCAAACCAAACCAAACTATTATGTTAATTTTTCTTATTAATTATTTATCCAATTAAAGAATATCTTTGGTTCTTAAAATTATTTTTATTCAATGCTCAATTTTTTAATCAATATCAGGTACAATATTACTATCATCAAGATAATATTCAGTCATTATTTTTTTAAAAATCTCTATAAATAAAATAATTACATGTTCAAGTTTATTTTTCGTTATCTATGAAATAGTAACATTTTGTCTAATATTTTCAAATTTACTTTTTTTCAGTTTCACATAATCATATTATTAATGCAATTCACATAATTACATAACACGAATTGCCAACAATAAAGAAAAGATATATTATAGCTTAAAAAATACATTAGATTTTTTAAAAATAATTTTCTTTAATAATAAATCTAACCATCACATTATCTTGGTTAAAGAGTCACCTATGCTGCCATGCTCCATGTTGTTTCTAAAATTTTGCTTTTTAGCTTTTAAAGATTCCCTTCTAGTATGCTTTAGCAATTAGCATCAGTTAACAACCTGAACTTGTTCTATTCCTTATCAATTATACGAGTACGGTTTTATTCTTCTGATGTGATATGCTAGTTTTAAAACTTAAGTTCATGATTGCGTGTCTCTGTTGCCTTTTTATTTTAATTTTTTAACTTTCTGGTGTGTCATCCTCTCGTCATAAATGTAAAATAAAAAATGATAAAGATTTAATGTCCTAATATATGTGAGTTGTTATAAATCTGACAGAAAAAAAATAAAAATACAAGGATTCAATGCCCTGGATATCGCACACTTACACACTTACACGGCACACTATCCAAGAAGCTAAGCAACTATCATTGACTTCGTTCAACTTCAGTGTCACGCTAAGCCTCTAATGATAATACACGATCATGAATTATTAAACATTGTGCTATTTACATCACTGTCTATGTACGCAAAATAAAAGAATAATTTGTCTCCTGTTTCTGCTTACGCTCCTCATCAATGGTGGACGCGTGGATTGAATTTCAGAATTTGCATTAGCACATGCAGTCAAGCAAGGTTGCTAATGGAAAGGAATTGCACCACCAAACCTTTGAAATGAAACCTTATCACTTCCAAGTATATGATAATGATACTGTTGTGCTTGTTGGCTGCTGAGGAGATGAGTTTCAAACTTGCAATATCAGTTAATACCTTTCCCAGTTGAAATTAGCAATCGTTCATTATATTTTGTCAAGATCATTCAGGTGGCTTGGTCAAACTTGAATTCTCTTTTTCCATAGCAATGATGGAAGCCAGCCTCTTGTAAACCTGTAACAAACACATCCACACGCATCAAAAGCAGAAGAACAGCTACATAGATAGAACGAGTAATAGTCTATGTACCGAAACTTTAAGAAAATTGTACACCGTCATCCAAGCACAAAATGATCATATATAATAAGTTTGTTAGCATCTAAAATAAGTATAAGAAAATTGTATGCCATCATCCAATCACAAATTGATCGTATATAATAAGTTTGTTAACATCTAAAATAATTATCTTGAAAATCATATCTATTATAATTTCTTATTAGTTGAATACTTGAGTTTTACATGGCCAGTACATAGAAATTAAGCTCATAAAAGTTACAGGAATGAGCAGGATGATTGTCACTTACTGCAGAGAGCTGTTCTTGATTGCCATCTTTGTCTTTCTTGTCCTTAATGCTTGTGGATGATGCATCATCATACCTAGACATGAGAATATGATATGAGGCAACCAAAATGGTAAGATTCATATGGAAGTGGTAGGACGGATTTTTCAGCTATCTTGTCAGTCACACAATCTTGAAATATCGTAGGTACAGCCAACAAAACCAATTATGATGTAGTTTCTTACCAATCACGGGGAATGCCAGCTTCATCTCTAGCTGAATAATTGAAGGGACCCTTTAGTTCCACGTTGTATTCCTTTAGTAAGTCTGCATGGTATCAGAAAATTATGTTGAAGATTGCATGCCTTCAATATGTTTGTATCAGTTCAGTGTATGTGAGCAGATAAGCAGATATTAACCAGACTTCAAAACCTTTAAAAGTGGAGTCTGGAGCACAATTCAGTTTTTCACAGACAGAAGCAAACCAGTAGACACCAACTGCTACATGTGCAACTTCCTCATCAGCAATTCTAGCCACAATCTTAGATGTCCTATTATCTCCAAAGCCAACTAATTTTTTTACCAGGCGTGGCCCTGCATCAAGTCCTCTAGCCTCCTACAAGTGAAATAAATAATATAACATTTAGAACATCTCACATGATTCAAAACTTATGTATCTCTATAGCATGCGATTAATGAGGGGAAGCATTTCCAGGCGTTTACCAAAATACTTGCCCCCCAACTGAATAAACAATAGATAGTGAAAAATTATTGATGTAAAATGGTTGTGGTTTGATGCCAATCATAACTTAACAAAAACGTTAATGAATGAGCCCTAACTAATTAGGTTGTGTAGAAAGGAATCCTCCAGAAATTTTCATGAAAGTACTCCAGAATCCAGACAAATTTCTCAGAAGCTCATAACTCTGTAGCACTATTACTGTTACATCAATTTCTACCCACATATAAAAATGAGAAAGATTATTGGAATAGACAATGATGTCTAACCAAACCAGCAGCTCCAAGGTATAAAATCATTTTTGTTACTACATCAGTAGTAGTCATTCTACTTATCACATATCATATAAAGCTATAACTGATACAGGTAAGCTTGAAAAAGAAATACAGTCTCATGAAAACAGCCACATTATCAGATTTATTGAGCAGTTTTTCACCAAATGGTAACAACCATTTGAAAGGAAGACAGAGGGAGAAGGCCCGAGGGGGTACCTGGACTAGTGGGATCACAGCCAAACGTGCAGCAACATTGTCTGATGATTTCTCACATTCCCTCCATAGCAAATTGTGGGCTGGCATATCACCATATCTGGTTGGAAAGAAGATTCAGAAAATCAGTATATTAACTAGAATTAGCAACAAATTGAAGTAGTAACAGCTACCCTTACTTAAAACCCAGTTCAGCAAGCCTCTGTGCACACCAAGAGAAGTGGCGGCTCTCATCATCAGCAACATGAGCAAAGTCAGCAAAGAACCCTTCCCCTAGAATTTCACTATAGGGAGAAAATCGGACGACAGTATCCCAGGCCAAATCAATTGCATTGAGCTCCACGTGTGCTAGATTATGAAGCATATAAGCATTCAGAGGCAAACCTGAGTCCTTGGGAGCAGGAATTTCCTTAGGGGAAACCTTAAGTCAAAGAAAATAACTTAATTATTCACATGTGAATGATGTGATTAAGACAGCAAAAACCATTAAGAAAATTAAACCTTCAGGAATCAACATGTCATTCTTGCAAACATTTTTTTTTAAAAAAAGTATGAAACCTAGATACATAATACAACATGGATATGGGGAATTTCTGAAAAATTAAAGATACCAATACAGTGCAAACACATTAACAAGAATTGAAAGAAAGAAAAATACATAAATGCACCATATTTGTAAATAGACACTATCATTTCATTTCTCATTAATACATATCAGTGAATGGTGATCGCAATTTACCAAACAACCTAAAAACCTACTTGTGGTCAAAACAAAAAACAAATTACATGTCTTTCATTTTATTTTTTATTATTTTTATTTAAAGAAATTACATATCTTTCTTCGCCCATATCAGAATGCAGAATAAAACTTCCCCCCATGAACACATGACAAAAATACATATTTTTCCAATTCACGTCAGAATGTCACAAAAAAAAAAAAAAGAAACATTAGATTTAAAGGATAGAAGAGAAGGATAGAGTGAAATCAGAGGCTTGAAAAATATAAATCAATTGAGGTAATTAGATTTGAATAACAGAATTTGCAATAAGAAAGGAGAAGCGAAATTGAGGGAACGAACCAATTGGGGTATTGGGGGTCTGGCGGGGCGAGAGGGGGGTTTGGAAATGCCAAGGGGGAGGTTGTGGCGGCGCCACATGGAGTAAGCCATGTGAGAAAGCTGGGACTTCCAGTGAGGGTCGCTAGTGGAAAGAACAATAGAACCAATCTCAGCCAAGGTAGAAGCTTGCCCAAATGGAGAGTCACGGTGGTGGTGGTGGCGGTGGGGTTCTGAAGCAGGACCAGGGCCATGCTCTCCCCACTTGCGATTCTCGTTCAGAGGACTCTCCCTCCATTCATTAAGACCCCGCCACGGCGAAACCTTCAGACAAGAACATGAAGAAGAAGAGAAGCGTCTGGACTTGAAATGCAAGGCAGAACCGTGAGAGTAGCGTGAGGCTGATAGTGATACCACCATCACTTCCACTTTCAGACGCTGCATCACTTCCGTTTCTTTCCCCTTGCAGTTGCAGCACTTCGGATTGGGAACTCAAAAATAATTTTTTTCCCATGAAGTTAATCTCTTTTTATTTTAGTTCATATAAATCGACATTTTTTATCCCTATAAATTGATTTTTGTTCATATAAATATAATATAATATAAACTTACCGTGATTAAAAATAAATAAAATAACTTACAATGATCAAAATTGAAAAAAATTAAAGTGAGATTGAAGTTAAAAAAATAAACTTATAGGATCTAAAAAAAACACGAAGTTTTACTAAGTTCTTAATTACATTTATTTAAAAAATAATAATTCTTTTATAATCTTTGGGGGAAAAAAAGCAAATAAAATTTTCAGAAATAAACTGTTCCGAAACACAATAAAGAAAAGGTATGGTACCAGGGAATGCCTCAAATTATCAGACGAAGACTTGAAAACTACCTTCAACTTTTAATCCATAATTGTTGTTGAGCTTTGATCATCCAGCAAATTTTCAAACCGTTGAAAACTACGCTTGACACAAAACACGTATAAAATTTAATTTTGTTAAAATATCTTAAGCATTTTTTTTTGGAGTAATTACAATTGAACACCATTTTGAGTTTACATATTCACATCGATCGACGAGGAATATACACTACAGTGCAAGGTAAACGAAAGCCTTACGAGTTCTGTTCACACTTGCTGTTTCCTGTCCAATAAGAGTTGAAGGGATATCCTACTAGTATGAATAAGGGAATAAGCGTGTCATGGTTGGGTCAATTAAAAACACAAAAAGGACATTCATTTTATATGCATAACCAAAATCTAAGGCTCAACATATCCTTGACTGTACAACTGTAGCATCCTCCACTGCTTGATTTGATAGCAGGAAAGGATAATACTGAATAACGTAACCCACAGCTGAATTGCTCAGGATCAGATATCTCAACCAGAGGATGAAAATATACTTCCTTAATGCTCCTATATCATTACAAACAAATTGATGCCAAACTCATGCTGCCATTACCATATGGAACGAGATTTCATGTGAACCAATAGTGACATCAGGAACTTGAATTGCAGATTATCTTTGTATAACAGCAAGAATCTAGAATCTACCAGCACAAAATCAAACCAAGTCATCAATGGAAACCTAATGAGAGTAGCAGTAGTTAGCAATGTACACTGCTACGGAGAACTATCTACCTATCATCACATTCTACCAAATATTTTACATGGGTTTGTGTTATCACATATAATGCCTTAAAGCAGTAGTGCAACAGTTCCAACAGACGCGAGAAAAGGACCCCATACTGCATCCATAGGGATCATAGGTGGTCTTGAGAATGCTTCCTTTACAAACCAACAGCTAAATCTGGATGCGGGAAAAAAACCAACTAGCCAAGCATTGCATCACTATCTAATCTTAAATATCTGAGATCTGCCACACCCACATGAAATGAAACAACAAAGTATAAAAAGTTAGAAGTACTTCACAATTTCGATGAACAATATATTCAGACAGTCAGTCTGATCAATTGCAACTACACATGATTTTGATTAGTTCAATTCACAAGGTATTATACTTTATAAAAATAATTACGTTATGTTGTGAAAAACAGGAGACAATATATGCAAATTGTACTTGTAGCATTATAGAGTTTTGAAAAACAGAAGACAAATATTGCATTAGTTATTATTATATACAAATTGTAGCATTATCCGACAATGGCATGCAAATGTTCACAAGGAAAGTTCCTAAGATTTGTTATTTCTCCTGGGAAATCAAGAAGCAAGTACAAGATAAAGATGTCATCCCACAATAATGCATATCAGTTCCTCTAGCTTATAATGGATCACAGCAAGAATGTAGATTAGAGATGTAATATAATAAGAAAAGCAAAGCAAATTATCAATTCACCATTAAGAAGTAGTCAACTAGTAGGTAAAAGAATTCATTACAACCAAAATATCAAGATATGAGGCTAATGCTAATAAAGGTACTTCTATTTCTATACAACAAAAATAAAATGAAAAAAAAAATCAATTTACAAAGCAAGGTAGTACTGCTCATGAAACCTTCAATACCATATACCATATTCACAACAGTTCCATTATAAGGTAAGAAAGCAAATGTGACTTTTCACACTACTAATAAGTAATAATTACTTTCCAATTGATCATGCTTCAAATATTTTCAGGGAGATATTAATTGTTTAAACTCTAGAGGTATATTAATACTGCAATCTTCCATTAATCTCTTAATAATCTACACACTAAATACATTTACATCAGACAACAGTGTTGCACCCCCGTCAGCATGGCACAATGAAAATTCTTAAATTCACAACGCACTCACACAGATACCAGTTTTAAAAAATTAGCTACAAGGGATTAGAGAGAAAGTAGAAGGCTTTTAAGCGGAAATCACAATTCCTAGGAAAATTACCCATAACCAGGAACTAAACATCAGCATACCTTGAATGGAAGGAAATAGGTTATGCCAATAAAAATTCTCTCAACAAATGGAGTAAACATAATACAACACGTGCAAACAGGTGCACTAAAGAGTATGCAGTCCCGTAAAAAGCTGGCATTTCACTTTTGAGACCTTAAAATGAGATCAAAGGGGCTATGACACCACCATTTTAACAACAAAGAACTAACAAAAGATGAAGAGCACATGAATAGATGTCAAATTTTATAGAAAACACCGATTTATGCAGCTTGAATGGAGAAGTAAACAGTAAACACCAATAACAAGCATGGAGCACCAGGAATGCACTTAACCAAACATCTATGGTAAACCAGTATCAATCATTTATGAATTATGAGCAGCACAATCACAATAGTTAAGAGAAAAATCATCTTGAGAGATACCTATGCCACTGTACATAATGAAAAGATGGGAGTACAAAAATGTATGACAGAGGATACTACACATAAAGCACAACATATAGCAAGATAAAGTTTCGGAAGTCGTGATTCTACCTGACAGAAAGAATTCAGGTTTTTGGTGACCCTGCATCAGACCCAGAGGCTGAGGAACTATCACTATCAGAATCTGCAAAAATAAAATAAATAAAATCAGACAGAACACTTGACTAAAATGATAAGCAGCAGTAAACATGCATTAGCATGAATAATAGGTCAGATATCTCTTGACTAAATAATTAATCAAAGTACCACTTGACGAAGAGCCTGAATCACTGCTGGAGCTGCTTGAACTACTGGTCTTACTCCCATTATCCACTGGAATTTGTCCTTGCTCGGGCAAGGATGGGGGAACATTTCTTTCATCTGCTCATAAACAGACAAACAAGATACATCAATTAATTCAATAGTGAGGTCCACAATAATGCCACCATTAAAAATTACCTGCTTGTGTTTCTTTCGGAATCTCTACTGCAACTGGTGCCTGACTCTACAGGAAGCATGAAATAAAATGCATTTAGCCATGATTGTTTGCCAAAGAATACACTGGCTGTTGGAAGTTAGAATTGAAAGCTATACCTTCTGCTGGGCATTCTGCTCAGCTCGTTCTCTAGCTAGAATAGCAAGCTCAGCCTTCCTCTTGTTTTTGCTCAAACTTTTCTTATAGTTGGTCACAAATCTATCAAGCTCCCAGAGAGTCTCAGTATCCACACTATCAATGTCCACTTCAATTTCATCATCGTGTTGTGAAAGTGCTGAGTTTCTCTTCTTAATGATCTGTACAATTGCATCTAGCTTCTCAGAAGGTAGACTCTGAAGATGTGTGCTGAGTTTCTGCTTTTCCTCATATGTCATGTCTCTCTTATGAGGATCTTTGGCCTTGGGCTTTTTGGGAGCAGGGGTTCGAGACGAAGGAGTGATGCCCATGATTTTTGGAGGTTGTGTCATTGATTCTGACCTATCCAAAATCCGCCTCATATCAATTGGTGGTGGCCGAAAGGGAGGAGCCTTTCTAGACACAGGTGAAGGTGCTCCATAATCCAGGCCATATCTAATCTCACGGTAGTAATTTGATTCTATTATAGCCCATCTTTCTTCAAATATGTTAAGTAGCTGCTCTGCCATTATATGAACGTCTTGCCCTTTGGGATTATAAGTCATGGCATTATGAAATGTAAGTCTCACATCCTCAGCAAACTCCTTGGGTGATTTGTACCAATTCTTGTTCAGCCTTGACTTCACAGTTCCCAAGTCCATTGGATGTGTGATGATACTAAAGTAATCATGCAAACCAAGACCCTCCACGTCAACCGGAGCATTAAACACCCAACCATGTTTGTGCTTCATCAACTTCTCAAGCAACGCACTACAACTCTTTAAAAGCTTGGAACCCATTCCATGTCCCATCTCACCCTCGACATGCTTCTTCCCATTCAATTTAGACTTCTTGTTACTCTCTGCGGGTGGAAACTTATCTTTCCCCAGCAAGAACTCCGAATTGCGATAAAACTGGTTTGCCGTTGGCGTCCTCTTCTCCTTCTCAACAATTTCAGTAACCCCTTGACTATTCTCCAACACTGACACACTCAACTGATGCAAAGGCCGGGTAGGCTCTCGCTCTCGAGGTGTAACAACAGCAGATGCCACCTCCGAGTGAGCCCTCTTAGCTCCAACCCCATTACCAATCCCACGATCCACCATCATATCAGAATTACCATACCCACCAAGCACCCCCAACTTCTCCTCAATCCTATTCACCAAACTCCTAACCCTATTAAGCTCACCCTGAAGCCTCCTCCTCAGCTCCCGCTTCTCCTGCTTAGACCGCGAAGCCAAACTGATCCTGACACAATTCTCCGGTCCCGGCGACCGCTCTCCCACGCCTGGAACACTAAAAGGTTCATCTTGAGGACGGTTCAAGCTGGAGGAGTCATCTGAAACCGTATCCAACATCGAATTAACTTGCGGACGGGCTGAATTCCCATCCTCCGGCACCGGCTGAACAGAGGCGTTATTGCTATTATCCTTAGCCCTAACATCACCGTTATCGACAGTACTGTTATCCTTATTGTTGTAATCAACGGCAATAACAGTAGCAGAACCGTCGTCGCCGCCGTTGGTAGTAGCTACGGCGGCAGGAGGAGGAGGAGGAGGAGGAGGAGGAGGAACAGCGTTCACGGTGATGACGGCGTTACCTTTGTTCTTCGGACCTTTAAACGCTTTCCTAGTGTAAACCTTACTCTCGGTGTACCTCTGCTTCTCTTTGGCTCCATCATCTCCAACTATTGGCCCCGAAGCCATACATCCAAAAACCCTAATTCGTTTTCCCTCAACCTAAAACCTTCACCAAACCCTAGAATCCGAAACCTAAGGTTTTACGGAAAACAACGACTCGCGCACGGAGAAAGAACAATAATAACCTAGAACTTCCACCGAGTTAAATCCAGAAAATAGAAACGAATCGACGAAGAAGAAGAAAGTGAGGTTCGCGAGGGAGCATAGAGTAGGTTTGGAGCTAGCGTTACCTCGGTTCCGATCAGATCTCGGACTTTCTCTCTCTGGAGACGGAGTTTCTCACTCTAGAACTCTCTCTGTGCGTTTCTCTTCTCTCTGTGTGAGATATCGTATCCTCTTATCGCGTTACAGGTGTACGGCAACGGTGGGTGCGTGTGAGGAACCGTGGACCGGGTGAGTGGGTGGTGACGCGTCTGGGGGTGCACCACAGGAACATTTTAGCACCAAATTTTTGGGGACGCGGAAACGCAAACTGGTTTGGCACGTGGGAATCACGCACCAATCAGAGGAAAGAGAAAGAGGGTCGTGTAGGTCACGCGGGAGGGGAATGGAGACGGGAGTTTGTGGCGCGAGGTTTCGTTTGCGAAAATTTGAAAAGTTTGCATAGGCGGGGGTGTGGCGCGTGTTGAGTACTCGCCATTTCGGACGGGCACTGGGATTGGCCAGTCCCCGGAAGGGATATGCACGCGCCGGCGAGGCAGGTGGAATGCGTTGCTGTTTTTCTTTTGGGCCTTTGGATGGTCTTCTTTGGGCTTATGTTGTGGATCGCAGCCCACTCTATGTTTGTGTAAATCGTATCGCCCATTTCTATGCTTCTGATGAAAACTTTTAATTGATTGTTCATTAAAATGATGATGGGGTAAAAATTATCTATGAGGAATTTAGGGAGAGGAATTAACTGGTTTCGTTCAGTTGTGACAAATTGTATATGGGTTTTCAACATCTACATCCTTCATTGGTTAAAACGAGGATGGATTTCAATTCTGTTACCATTCCTAATCACAAATATACAATGTCAGAAAACTACGAAAAGTGAAGAGTTATTATTTTCTTTTACACCAGTTATTAATTTAGTGAACCTTAATTTACGCATGCTTCATCAGCTGCCTCCTTTGAGCATTATATAATGTTGATAATATAATCTGAGCAAGTACGCTTTGAACTTGAATTTTGCTGTGAACTAATTAAAACATCATTATTAAAAAAAATAAATATGATGGCATATATGAGTAAGAAAAGCGACATATATTATTACCATATATGTGGCTAGAACTACATGACAAATTTTGACACTTAGCCTCTTCACTGACCTTCTAGTTTCTCTAACATTAGAAAGGGAAAAATTAATACAGCACAAAAAGGAGGAAAAAAGAACGTAGAAAAGAGAGAAACAGAGATACCACACCACTACTGCTGACAAATAACACAAACAAAAATAATGCATACACTCCACCTACATATATATGCTCTAGAGCACTGGCATGGGTTTCCAAAGCAACAAGTAGGTTTATTTGAAAATACCATGAAGTTTAAATAAGGGAAGAAAAAGATACTAAAACTCAACCGTGCAGCTAAGCTCACACAACTTTTGCAAGTTCTATTTGAAGATAAACATATAGATATGTATGAGGCATGCACAACTGAAACCTAGCTCCAAACAAAGCTAGCTTCAGTTTCTTGGTGGTGTTGCAAAATTATGATGAGGATCTGGTCCTTCTGGTGTGAGTCTATGTGTATTTCCATCCTTGTGAGGGGCATCATCAGCATCTTGATGATCAACATGTATATGCTTTAATAGGTCTAAATAATTGTGAAGAAAGCGATGGTTGTTATCTGCAACATTATTTTCGCGAATGGAGGGATGTCCATGGAGATTACGAGCCTGCAAAGTCATGAAGAAGGTGGAGAGGATGATTAGTGCAAGTATAAATACTCGAGTAACCATTGTTGTGTTTGCCATGAGATGAAATATATGTAAACTCTGAATGAATATTGAACAAAGTGCTACAAAAGTGGGAACTACTAAACTTGAGCTTGGATAGAAGTCTGATGAAAAAGTAGTGTGGAAGCATATTATGAGCATTATTTATATATGTGCAAAATAAGAAAAATGGCCTTAGATAAATAGAAGTGGAGTCTATTAAATAATCAATTAACTCTCTCTAGAGGCTAAATGGTTAGTTGAATGCTCATAAATGGTTTATCTACATATATAGGCCATATGACCATATCAGGTGAGAAAGAAGCTAATATTTATATAGAGAGATTAAGAATAAAAATCATTATATAGAGAGATTAAGAATAAAAATTTTAAAATTACTCTCAGAATATCTTTACCGCTCCTCCCTATATAAGAATCCTTTAGGTTTGGAGTATAAACGAAACATATGATGATGTACTTAATTAATTATTTGTGTTTCTATTAAAAGAAATTCTTTGAGGGATAAGAAACAAACTCATAACTAATTAATCATAAAACTCTGTCATATATAATATCAATCACTAACTCTTTGAAAAATTATAAAAGTCTTGCTGGATTCCAGCCTCTACTCGGCAACAATTAACCATTTTAAGATAAGGTTAGTTATTAATTACTTGAGAGACATATATTTAACTATCGATGTTATATAAATACATCTAATTTCAATAACCTTAATTATAACACTATCAATTACGTGTAATTAGACATATTTTATCTTTAGTTACAAATAGAAATTAATAATTATATACATATACTAGTATTTATTTACTCTTAATTACTTATGAATCAAAGTTAACATTAGATGTTCTTATCAAGTTTGGGTATGCCCAAGCTCCTTATTCCTGCTTTCGGTGCCTATTCCAATGTCTTCTCCTTTGGTTGGTCTCGTGGTCCAAGCAAGGTTTGGGATACTGCAAAGGGATTCTGGTATGGCGTAGCGGTTATCAACCTAATAAGTGTCGAGGTCTCTCCCACTATGATCGTGTGAGAGTAATAAATAGACTACTCGGTTGATCAGTTCAGGTAGTTAATAGATCTCATACAGCACATTAGATATTTTAATAGTCTTATGACACTATTAATTACTTATTAAACATATTTAACCATTAATATCATAAGTACAAACAATAACTATACATAATTATATTTATTTATTTATTTATTTATTTTTAATTACTTAATTTTAAAATAAATAAAAATCATATTTATTCATATAATTATGCTTGTATAATGAGCAAATACTATGTGAAAAATCCCCACTTTATGTTAATCACTACTCTTTTTCTTGAGTTATGGATGGGAAAGTCTCACCTAGCTAACTGATACTACACTCGTTTCAAAGGAATAACAGCATGTTTTGAAATTCGATATAAAATAACTTTTAAGGTAAAAGTAATTCGGTCAAAGAATTCAAATTTTTGTTTTTGTTTTTATTTTATTTTTATTCATTAGATATATATTGAAACATAGATCACAACAATTTCAATTATAAATCAAATATACACTAAATTGCATGAACTATTTGGCATGATTTTTCTTATTTCAGCCATGCATTAATCTTTGTATTAATCTATATAGCTAGCTACAATTAATGTAACGTTACATAAGCAGGATTTTACTATTAGAAAATTAAAATTAGTGAAGGAAGAATTTATATGTAATTACTTAGAAATTTGTCACTAAAATTTAATGACTTTAAAATTAGGGAAGAAAAAAATATATTTTGTTACTAAATTTGAAGACTAATTCATTGATTTTTAATACATGCATGAAGTTGTTATAAACAAAACCATGACGATAATCTAATATCCAAATCATGGTCCGTAACAGTTTTACAACTTGTTTAATTTAGTACTCGTAAGATTTAATCTATCTTTTTCTCACCATATTTTTGTTGTGAAGTATTTAATAATATTAACTAGTTTTTATCGATAATTAATTTTTGTTAAAAAACATATTTAATTTTTTTTAGTGAAATGGTCTTCTCCCATCATTCACGTTTTTATTTCTATTTACAAAACTCAAATATCTTATTTTAGTGATAAGATTGAAAGTAATAAGATATAGTTTATGCATTTTTTTCATATTTTAAAGTGAAAATGTCTAAAAAAGCTGTCTCAGTTTCTTGATATATATGTGGAAGTAAACTTATTTTTACATTATAATTTTCACATATATATACTTTGCACCTTTCTCTACCTCTTTCTTTTATTCTCATCACACGTATTATCATTTATTACATCTTCTCTTTTTTCTTGATATGCATCTCTCTTCTCTCTTAACATATGGGCTTGTCCAAACCTAATCTATGTATATTAGAAAGCGATGTGGATTGTCCTTCAAATGTTCGTGAATATCATATGAGGAACAATATTAATTTGCATACAAACCAATGAATTTGGAAATGATATATAATTAACTCTTTGTCGCCCTGTAGAAGCTTGACTATCCCTTACAAAGGCTAAAGGGTCACAATCGCTTATCAGGAATTCAGGATGTGAGATCGATGAAGAATTATTTAATATGAAAATATTTTATAATGCAGGTGGCGGCCTCCATTTGTAAGAATTTGGATGGAATCATGGATGCAACTTTTGGAGTTTAATCTAATATTTAATATATCAAAATGATATAAAAGGATGTGGCTCCACGTAATCTTGTAACCTCTCTATTTCCGAATTTGCTCAGTGAGCTTCACGAGAAATATAATTTCATGCTTTATTAGAAAATTAAGAATTTCAGAAGGCAGAATTTCTCTAAATAACGGGAGAACTAATGTGCTGGTATGTTACCTTAAAAGTGAAACCTTACTCTTGTAAACTTGATCGAAACATATGATCAATAAGATGCTCGTGTATTCTAACACTTATTCTTGATTGGGTTTTGGTTAAGGAAAAAGGAATTAATTAAAGAGGGTTGTGGTTAACTTGATTGGTTATTATTTAGTCAATATGTATTCATATTAAACAGTTAGATTTAACTAGGTTACTGTTTATTATAAAGACTGGGACTTTTTTTTACTAGATGTCTTTAAAAGTAGGAAGGTCTTTTTCGTTTTTTCAACAGTGATTTAATCTTTTATAGTGCATGAAATGCTATTGCAGACAATGACAGATGTATATATCTTTATATTACTTTTTGTCATAATAAGAATTTTCTTTTGTCGTTGTTTATCATATTTAGAATTAATTTAGATTTTTTTGGGTGAAGAGAATTAATTTAGATTAAGCCTAGCTGGTTAATGTAACAAAATTAACAAGAAATTTACTTTCGAATTTATGGCTTACAAAAATAAAAAGATTGATGTGTTTTGGCAATGTAATTACTCCACCGGCAACCTCTAAAGATTGGATATCTATAATATCTTTATTCCAAGTAAAGGATTTAGCATTGAAACTGCGATGAGATCATGTTACTCCCCTGCGTTCAAGAAAGGGTCTCGTGTTTACCATGCTCAAGTTGAACCCCATATCATTGAAAGAGATTATCTAGAATAGCAAATTAAGAACATGGTTTTGGAATGACAACCTTTCAAAACATGAACAGAAGCTAATAAAATAAAAAGACAAAATATTGTTGATTCATTTTTTAAGGGCTCAATGCGTGCATAGGGGTTCCCTCTAACGTTCATATGAGCCACATAAAATATCTCTTTCATATTTTCAGTAATTTTATTCTATATTCACTATCCTAGGTTAGTAACTATGGTAAGGAATAGGAGAAAAAAGATGTGATTAGAGTTTAGGCAATCAGCTTAAAGCAGCATGCATGCTAGCATGATATCCTAGTCCATAAGGAAAAAGGAGTTAGCTGGCTTTAATTTCAGGAGGAGGAAGGATATATATATATATATATATATATATATATATATATATATAGAGAGAGAGAGAGAGAGAGAGAGAGAGAGAGTAATAGCAACCGACCCATTCACAGTTGGAGGTTGTACGTCCATTTCATGGGAGAATATGCTATTTTTCTTTCTTTTTTCTTTTTTTTTTTTTTTGCTGACAGGGAGAATATGCTATTAGTACTGGCATAAGTGGTTCTTCTATATATTACACTTACTTTCCATCAGCTTATACTTGTAGATAAGCAAAATTATTATATAAATAAGTGTGAATATCTAAATTAATTAGTCCCGAAAAATGACTGAGAATATATATATATATATATATATATATATATATATATATATATATTGATTTCAAAAAATATAATTTATTGATTTCAAAAAATAGTTTTATATTTTCCCTTTGACACATTTGCAAGTGTTAATCATGCGCTATGAATACATTTCTGTTTTTTAAAAGTTTATCCTCGAAAGCACTTGAATAGAGAGCACTTGTAGAATATGAAGGAACAGAATGGGAAAACACCTGCCACTTATTTATATATTTTAGATAAGAAATTGATTGTTGAGTAGTATAAATTTGTTTTATAGAAAATAATTTTTAAAATAAAAGATTTACTATACTTTCAGTCTCGTCAATAAAAAATAATTATCATTTTAGTTCCTCAAAATTTTAGGAACTATGATTTTAGTCTATTTTAGTCTGACTTTTTTTTTTAGGGATTTAGTACCTTAATTTTTTTCGTTATTAATGTTAGTTTTTCAACTTTTTTTTTCTTACTTTTACTCCTTAAACTTTTTTTCTATCTTTAAGAGATTAGAAGTAAAGATAGAAAAAAAATTAAAAGATCAAAACTAGTCAAAAAAGTTTCTTGAACTAAATATATAATTCTAAAAAATTTAGAAACTAAAAAGATAATAAATCCTAAAAAAAAGTGAAAAGGGAATTAAACAAACCCTTAATATCTCAGATATCAAGATTTTAAATGCATGTGACTTAAATCATTTTGTATTTAATGAATAGAATTATTAAAATGTCTCATATTTATAACTTTAAAAGACTATTTGATGAATATTTTTCGCTCACAAACATGTTGAGTAAAGTAAATTTTTAGAGGCTAACTTGGGTTTTATTCTACAAATAATAATATATTCCTTTATTCAAAAGATAAAAAGATCATTATTTAGGGCTCATTCTATTAATACCTTTTTTATAAGAAAAGTTTTTTTTATTATTTAAAAATGTGTTCAAACAATTTTTTAAAATATAATTTATTTGGAAAATAAAAATGTCTAAAATATTAGATCATAAAAATGTTTTTAAAAACTTATTTAAAATGATGCATTCAAGATGAAATTGCTTACCTTAACCGAACTCTAAGTTATGTGAATTGAAGTGGACTTCACAAATATACTAATGTCTTAATTGTCTCCTTATGGTAGTGTCGCTTTCAATAGGACTTAGACACCTCAAATAAAAGTGAATGTGTAAAAGACATTTAATTTTGATGCTCAAATTAATAACTTATTTTCCTACTGTAGTGATACTAGTTATATTTATAGGACTCAAAAGATTGAATGAGTTACCTACACAGACCAAAGGCTTTACGAGGAAACATTACTTCTTTTTTCATTTTTAGCGACATGATGATAACATTATTCTGAGTTAATATATGATTCACCATTTGATCAATACTTATAATTAGGGTTAATAGAACACTTTGAGTCGAGATAATCCATTTCACAATTGAACATCACCATCATATCATTGTTACTAACTACCACTCCATTGGCTTTCATCACTGCCACCATTCCAATGGTTATCATCACTGTTATCACTAATCATCATATACTTCTACTTCTATTATTTTCACCTTCATTACTCTTACCTATTACTCCTACCATTATTGTGGCCAATTAACTATCGTCACGATCGACCAAACGAATTCAAATAAAAATAGTGATGAGTGATATATAAATTTAAATTTAAAATTTAGGAACTCAAAACAATTGTAACAAAATACTCGAAATAATCAATATAACTTATTCTTTGATATCTTCCACCTGCGTTACTTTTTATCTATAACGGATCGCCACGTAAAAACTTCACTTTCCAGCATAATCTAATGGATCTGAGTCAATTCTATGTTGCCTTTTGTTGGAGAAATTTAAAATATACAGACAAAGAATCCTACCTTTCTTTTGTGATTTATTTATTTTGTTTCAATTTTCTTTTATTATTTAAACATGAAGCTGCCTCTCAAAGTATATTGAGTCAAGATTCAAGTCCAATCAATAAAAATATTGGCACCAAGATATGGTGGAAATTAATCAAAACCAAATCAGCAAGAGACACGATAAACTGTCGACCACAACATCATATAAAAATGTCCCGGAAGAGGGTCATTAAATATTGTTAATTAATAACTTTAAGACTAGAGCTGCAGCTTCATCTTGCCCATCGAAAAACTAACTCTAAAGGCTAAAGCAGATTATGTGAATGTTCTGTTGCAATTATTTTTTTAAGGCAAATAAGGGTTGGGGAGTGCGTAATTCCTTTCTCAGAAGCAAGAGTTCAGCTAACAGACTGACAGTTTAATGCATATACGCTCCTATTGTAGAATATTTTACATTGATATTCAAATATAAATTAATGTTTAAATTATTTTAAGATAATTACTTTAAAAATAATAAATTTATTATATGTGATAAACTGTGATTAGATGATTATATAAATTCTTTTACAAGTGTATAATTCTTTTTCTCATAAATTAATAGTTTTATATATTAATTGAATATCAAAATATAAAAAATCAAATTGAATTTCACTAATATAATTTACATATATTTTAAAGGCTTAAAAATGTATTTTATACATGTAACATATTCATTTTTAAGTTTCCTACTTAAAAACATTTTTTTATTACTTGACATCTTCAAAATTTTGTTTTTATTATCTGTCATTAGTCTTGATTCATTAAGTGAGAATTTGAATGATAAATTAATAAAGTATCACACCATCAATTAAGTAATTGATGATGTAACAAGCTAATAAAATATCATATTATCATGATTGCCTTAAGATAGGTAGGATGCTACTCTAACTAAGAGCAGCTTCTCCTCCACCAGAAGTAGGTTCCAATGCTTGCTAGGACCAGGAGATGAGAGATTTTCATACCTCGAAAAGCAGATAAAACTAGCTCGTTCGAACCTACAAATAAGATAGTGATGCCTCTTAACTAACCTAAAGAGGGGGCACCCTACTTCAAATAAAAAGCCCTCCATATATCGATTCTTGAGATGCGACTGAACTAAGACCTATACGTGTACGGTGTTTAGAGTGAAGACATACGCTTTCTGAAGCAGAGAATCTCCACCCTAGCATGCATTTAACGCCCTTAGCCCGCATTGATCAATATCAATAAGAGTAGCAGTCGTATAAGTATAGGTTAGCACTTCCTTGCATGGACTTAGACTAAAGACACGTATTAAAAGTAAAAATTTAAAAATGTAAGATAGTAAAATAAATAAAAAATACTTTTTAGATATTAAACTAAAAAAAGTATATTACAAATATGAAAACATATTTAAACCTGTTATAAACTATCATTTGATTATAATTGTCATATAATAAAAATTATTAGTTTTTATAATAATTATTTTAAAAATCATATTTAAGATAATTTATAATAATTAAAAATATAAAAATATTTCTATTGACATTATATAAAAATTAAAATCAATAATATATTAATATTATATGTAATATTATATTTTTATATTATCATCTAATAAAAGAATAAATATATAATAAATTTATTGAATTTTAAAAATGAGATTTTTTATCACTTTAACGTGAAAACTTTAATTTTATGTCACAATCATTTATATAGATGGTCAAAATTAAAATTTATTTAATGATCAAGATAATTACTTTAAAAGTTATGTGTATTTTTTTTTAAAAAAAATTGACCAATCAAATAAAATCTAATAATCTATACTGAGTAAATATAGTTTTGATCTTTTACCTTATTGTGAAAATCTGTTTTGGTAATTTATTTAAAAAAAAATTATTTTGATTTTTTTTTTACTTTTAGTTAGTATCATTCTTTCAAATCACTTATTGTTTTCAATTTTGGGCAATACTTTAAACTCATTTTTTACTAATTGATGATGTGAAACTTGTCTTATTAAATTTATTTACTTTTTTATGAAATTTAACCAATGTTTAAATAAAAATAATCATAAACAAGATGAAAATTGTGTGAAAAGTGAGTTCCAAAGCAACCAGTTCATGTAATTTTCCCTTTGTTCATATAATCAATTGTTCATTAATCATTTTTCACACATTTTTACCTTATTTATGACTTTTTTGTTTGTTTGAACATTTGTTTCATAAGGATACGTTTTATCTCTTCAACCAGTAAAATAAGAGTTTGAAATTGTGTCCTAAAATTAAAAATGATTATTGTTTTTAAATGTGCGCGTGTTTAATTGTTATATATATATATATATATATAATATATATATATATATATATATATATATATATATATATATGTACTTGTATTTTTCCTTATAAATGGCGTTTGGTGAATTTTTTTTAGTTTGTTAATCATAATTTATGATATGTACACAATTTTAATTTAACACATTAATTTATTTTTAATCTTGTTTTAATTATTAAATTTTCTAATTTGTGTACATTTGTTTTATTTTAATCATAATTCTGGAAAGGCTTTTGCCAGAGTAAAAAAAAAAGTTAGTGTCTTGCGAATTCACATATCCGAAAATGGGTCACTCGTTTTACACCTCACGCCTAATCTTTTTCTCCATCTGTGCCTTCTTTCCTGTACCAGAGTTGTCGATGGTGGCGTTGGATGGTGGTGTTGAGTGGTGGTGTTTGCATGTGGAGGTGGTGTTTGGTGGAGTTTGGGATTTTGGATGTGCAGGAAGCAATTGTCACATATGAGGTATTTTTCCAAGTGACCCTACTTCCAAAGCCCAATAAGCCCAATTTAGGATCTCAACCTTTCTTCTTTTGGGCTTCTCAACTTCAAGTGACTAAGCGAAAACGTTTTTCTTATTCCTATTTATAAATCATGGTCAGGAGATGCTAGCAAAGACAAGAATGTTGTGGAGAGAGAAGCATATGGCATTGCGATTTCACGTACTTTCATTTTGTGCAGCGGTCTAATCTAACCTTAACCTTTGTAAAGCTAGCTACCATTTCACTAGTAAGACAACAGCAACATAATTCATAAGTTATCTCTACCCATAGTATACAACGACTGCTTGGCTTGCCATCTTGACTTTCAATTATTTTTGCAAGTCTAAATATGTAACTTATTCTTTATACTATGTTGAATCTAATGTCTTGGTAATTTCAGTCTAACCTACCTGCTCTAGTGGTGTCTAGCTATGTATTTGTGTAGGCCAGTAAAAGTGCAAAGTGTTTCTTTGTAATTTTATTTCTATATTAGCCAAAGTGAATATCATTAAGATAATGTAACCAAAGTCAACACAAGGTGTATCAAACTATGGTCACAGAAGAAAGTACATAGAGATTGTATTTGATATCTCAGAAAAAAGATATATATATATATATATATGTCTGTTGTGTCTGAGATATCAAATACAATCTTTATGTACTTTCTTATGTGACCATAGTTTGATACACTTTGTATTGACTTTGGTTACATTATCTTAATGATATCTATATATACCAGAGAAAGACCCCTGCAGCTATTGGTTTCTGTACATCGCTGATCACTTAGGAAGACCCCAACAACACTTGCAAGAAATACCCAAAAACTGACTCACTGACCCAAGGAGATCGAGCATTGTTATATATGTCCAACTCTAAATGTAAATGCCCCATATATGCAGAAAATGTGACATAGTAATTTAGGGACTTAAAGAATACCAACAGCTAATCCAGATTTATCTCGAATCAAGAAATAACACCATCAACTTCCATGAGGTAAATGTTGACTATGCACTTAGCTATAAGCACTTAGAGACACGGCTTAAGATTAAGGACCTTGTTGATCAATCTGAAAACATGACATCAGTATTGTCTCTTCCTCACCAAGGATCAACAATAGTCACTGTCAATATTAATATATATTAATATTTTGCAAGGCCAATCTTGCTGGACATATTGTTTTATAAGATCAGTGTACGGGTTATCCCAAAAATGATCATACCATACAGTTATGGTTCAAAATAAGGATTGTATAAGGTGAACTAATCCTGGAGAAGTGGTCCCTAAAGATTTCAAAAATGTTATAGATACTTAGATCATTTATCCCATTTAATACTTTTTTTTGACAGAATTTAATACTTCTTAGATAATACTACTTTTAAAAAAAATAAAAAAATTATTAGTAGGTTAAAATAGGATATCGTTAGTTAGACTATAAAAGTGCGATAAGCGAAAAAGGGTGAGAGGGAAATTAAGAAAAAAACATATACAGTGATTTCTTTTAATACAGTAGTAGTTTAACAATTGAAATTTGTAACCGCATACAAACAACTCAATACAATATTCGTACTGCCCAAACCATGCTACAACACACATAAACAGCAAGTACGTCATAACTCTTGAACATCTTTACCACGCTATTTTATTTAGACCCTTTCACAAAATTTACGAGAAACACGTTCTACAAAAAATGTACATATATGCTATATATTTTGTGCACGTTTCTTTATTATTGATCGATGTGTAAATAATTAATGATCAACGTGTAAATGCATAATGTGAATAATTAATGATCACATGTCTGCATAGATAGTACACGCTAATTACAAGTTATTAACACATCGACCGGTTTAAAAATATGCACAAAATAACATTTTCTGTACTATTTATCGAGTGATCTCTTTAACGCGTTTACACTATATATTCCCACACTATTTTACACACACACTGATAATTAATATGTAATTAACTGATAATCAGCATACGTGGTAATTGCCTGATTGGTGATATTGTGCGTATGGTATCTACTGATTCTTAGTTATTTACATTTCAATGACCAGAGCATACAAATAGTGTGTAAATAATAATGTAACGTTAAAAGAAAACTAGAAAAGTGAATTAGTGATGTTTTTGATCAGGTCCTCCAGGGCTTAGTCTTTTGGACACTCTAGGATTTGTAAAACGTGTTGTTGCTTTTGCAAAACTTGCCTTCAGGAGCTGTGATTTTTCAATCAATTCTCGTGAACAACCTTTGGCTAGGGTCTTCTTTCCCTCTATGAATGCCTCAAGAGAACGACTTTCAAGCTTGGAAAATAAAAGCACCAACAAAATTAGGCATAGTACTTGCTTTGCGTTGGCCATTTCCCCCAAGGCTTCAAGCTTAGTGATTCCAAATGAATATACCCTGAGGTGCTTATATAGTATGCACACTCCTTGCCTCTTTTTAATATATTTAAAACAAAGCTCAATTTAAATATAATATTTATGTTCTTGCTTTGGTTATTTCATTTAAAATGTGTTTATCATCAAGAAATCATGTTAATTATCTAGGTGTTCGTTTAATTCAACATTTCATGACCACTTTATCTCTGGCAGAAACCAATCCCTAGAAGAATAAGACGGACATGATTCAAAACGGCAGCATATTTGACTTGTGTAAAATAAATGAAATATTTTTCCACCATTTTTAAGAGAAACAAAATGTATATATAATTTTTAATTTAATTTCTAGCTTGTTCTATTTTATTTCTTAAATATATTTAATACATAAGAAATTATTTATTATGTTTTATTTTATTTTAATATACCATCTTAAGTAAAATTTGGCATGCGAGTAAAAATATTGAAACAAATAATTTTTCTGCTTGTCTTTTTAATTACAATTTTTTATAGAATAAAAATATTTTACTTTTTTCTTAAATGTACTTATGTAATGCTTTGATTGTTCTATCTTTAAAATGTACTGAACCATAGTTTAATAATTTCTTTTAAAACATAAAATTAGTATTATTTCATGTTTAAGACCTAGCTAACATGTGAGGTCCAAACACGAAAAAAAGCATGGGAATAAGATGACGTCGTGATCCAATGTGCATTCAAATTTGTCATCTAGTACTTCCGGCATTGGTATGCATTTTTTTAATCAACTTCTTTTTAAAAAATGCATAATAATATCTCACTTGAATATAAATGTAGATTTGAGCTGTCCACTTTCAATGAGAACTAGGACTAGAAGACCTTTCAAAGTCTAAAAGGTTATATATTCCGATCAAAGCTTTTCCTTATAGGTGTTCCAAAGGCCATTCAACAACTATTTTTTTTGGTGTTCTTCTAATTAAATTCCTAGTTCTCAACACACGTGAAAAATTATAAAGAAGTTATAAGACTAATTTAGTAGTTGGAAATGAGAGTTGAAAGATTAAAGGGAGAAGGAGGAAAAAAATCGTTTGGCGTTTGAATTTCTCACTAACATTTTAACAAAAACTAATAATTAATATTGGTGATAAAAAAAATTGGAAAGTTGTGAAAACATAATTGTTCTAACTTACAAAACTATTGAAATAATGATTGAAAAATCGACTAATTCTCATAACTCATTTATATTTTTAGATTTTACTCTTTTAAAGTAAGAGATCCATGTAGTTCAAAATAAAAGTGTAAATTATGATTCATAGAAATTTCATAATTTATTATAAGCACCCATATGTGCGCACGCCCATGTATTCTAAAATATTAATTGTTAGTTTTTTTAACAAATTATTCTTCTTCTTATTATTATTACTTTAAAGGAGTAAGATTATTATTGAAGGTTTATTATTAATTACTATTGCGGATAGTGGCGTTTGTAAGTGCACTAATTATTATTGCGGATAGTGGCGCTTTCCGAATATGAGAGGACGAAAACAGCACGACGTAAGGCTCATCGAAACAAATGTGGCGAACCGAAAAAGAGTCTGACTTCAGATGGAAATTTTCAATATAAACAACTTCGAGATTCATTAAGCCAAAAGTAATCTATGAGAAAATATATTCTGCAAATAATAATGTAAGTGATTGGTAAGCCAAAAAGAGGAAATAATAAATGAAACCGGAATGGTGTTCCACAACCAAAAAAAATGTCATGTCCTAACATTTTTTTATATAAAAAATGTTGATTGTTAAAACTTGCTCTTGTTAATAGTTACAATGCATGTCTTACAAAAAAAAAATAGAGAGACAATTACTAAAGACATTTTTACACTCTAGTTAGTAACAATTTAACTAGAATGGTAATATAGTCCATTAATGTGTGCGGTAAAAAAAAGTTCATTAATTCATATATGATCTTATAATATCGAAAAAAAATTCAATTCATCCATAACTCATTGAATTAAAAGTTAAAACGACCATTCTTATTTTATTTTGGTGGGCAATTCAAATCATTCAACTCATCCACTAATCTTGTTTTGAATATCCAATCAAACCATTTATAAGTGTGGTATACTTTAAAAATATTTTTGGATCAATTTGTAGCATTATTATCACAGTGTGATCGATGGATAAACAACAACTAGAAAAAAAAACTGGATTTTTTATAGCAATAGGAAGAGGAATCACTAAAACCATTTTTAATAATTTAATAGTCCAATAGGTTAAGAAAAAGAAGAATAATCATCCATTCATTAATCACAATCCAACCCACTTAATTCATTTACGTATCTTTGTTTTTTTATTTTTAAGAAAAAAAATAAATGGATTGGATTGAACTAATTTTACGAGGACCGTGCTTTGTACCTGATGAAATTAACGAAGAAAACAAATTTAATAAGAGAAAAACGTTTTGCATGAAGGAAGACGCATTAGTATAGATGATGATTTATACATATACATGGAAGTCACATCATTGTGAAATGAAATCTGTATTACAGTCAATGAATGGCTGTAGTGATGTCATATTTAGCTTAATCGATAATATTATCATTGACGTACGAAATCATGACTTTGCTGAGTTTTGCTATGATAGTGCAAACTAATATTGTATACCTAATATCTATGTCATCATCGTAATAGTTTATAGGAAGGAAAAACCTTGATGAAGAAAGATGACAGAAACTATATGTTTGCATCACTATGTAACACATATACATCTATATCACTATATGTACGTTAAGTTGCCCCCATTATTGTAATATTAAAGCATGGCTGACTTAATAATTAACCCCCACTTGTCCATGCAAACATTTGATATCGGATAATGAATATCCCGCATCGGCTTTAGCTGACTCATAAAGTTTTTTTTCTCTTTATATTCTTTGTATATATATCCATGAATGAATAACCACCCATCATGGACTAAGATAAATAAAAGGAAATAAATGTGGTTACTTAACCTTTAGTTGATGCTGCCAGCGATGTAACAGAAATGGTGATCATATCCTCTAAACCTTGGCTCCTATAGTCACACTGTTTTCTGGTGGTGATTGGTACGTTCACAGTTTTTATTTTTCAGCTGGTTGTATTCTGCGTTTAATGCCAGGGCAACTTTGATTGAAATTAAGCAATTATTCTTCAGTGGCATAAGCATTAATAATGTTGAATGCAATCTGATGATGTTTTAATCATGTTCTTAATTTGCCACTTACTTGGTGCAAATTAAAGTGGTAGATGCACCTATCAATTTGAATCTTTTGCACATTTATGGAATCTTTGTATCTGTCACACTTATACAGCTGATATATTACGAAAGTTGGGAAAGTCAACGCAATGCATCATTGATCGAAGCCAGGTATATATTCACTTGATTATCTTACAGTGGAAAATTCAAAGTGTCCACATTTTGCACCTAGCTAGCTAAGTGATTTGACGTCGTCATTTCATTTGGTTCATGAATAGAGCAGCATTATGATTTTAAAATCATTGAAAGCCAATCAGTGTGTCTTTTTGTCAGCGCTTGAGACAGCTTCCGGGTCAAACAAATATATATATTTGGTTTTGCGGCAAAGGAATGTGGTAAATATTGTTTTATTCATGGTTTTAAATTATGATTGTGGTTGTGTTACCATAAGTCAAAAAAATCTTTACATTATGAAAAAATATGACTGATGTGATTGTAATTATAATCGTGATGCGATTGCGAAATGTTAAAATACCTTGACCATATGATCACAAACCACAATCAGGATTTTATTAATTAATTATCAACCTTAATATGCTTAGGACAGTAGCATTTCCCTATTCAAATTATATGGTAGATATGGAATCTATGATAGGAGTAGGAGAATTTGAGCTAGCAATTTGAGATTATGTGAGTTATCCTAGTTTTAAATTCATTGGTATATATTTGGCAAAACTTCTGCTTTAGTTATTTGGAGTATAATCATACCTCTTAAGCATGAGGTCTACTTGTATATAGAAGAATATTTATTGAAAAAAATCAATTCCTCAAAAAGATTTTAATATTTTAAGAGATTAATCTATTGATTTTGATCGTGGATAGTCTAAGTTCACAAAAAATATTTAGCTATTAATTAAAACAGTAAAAAAATGTAACTCATGTTAACAAGATATATAATGTTAACATTGATGGATATTAAACTTATCATTTTCAATCACGATTTACATAGATTGTGAGGTGTGAGATTAGAGTTTATTAATTAAGTCGCATGTGAGCTTTTGGAGAATTGCAGCAAGTAGTCTTGTGATATTTGCAGTTTGACTCCTTGGTCTCAACTCTCAATGTTATTTCTGTGTTGCATCTATGTGAAGCTATATATTTTTAAAGCTGAATGCTGCATGCATGGATGGTGGGGAGCTTGGGTGTACATGTGGTTATACTGGTAGCAAGTATGTGTAACCATGACAAAAAGTATGTGTAACCATGACAGCAAATTGGAATGCAGACATGTTGTTGTATACTTGACTTGGTGGTGCAGGTATTAATTAAAATTAAACAAAACTAGATGAAGCTTCACACACACACATTAAAATTCTGGCCAAATTAATCGTAATTGAGTGAATTACTTCAGCCCTTGTTGATAAGCTCATGCTATATGGTTTCCAGTGTAGGAGCACTGCAAGAGGCTGGCCTGGGTGCCTAATATATCTAATCCAAAATCATAAATCCTTTATTAGGATAGTTTTATGTTTCTAACAAATAGCATTCATTGTTTTGTAAAATTAAGTTTGAAAGATTCAAAATTTTGACACACCTCGTGCTCAAAATTTTGCTAATAAAATATTTTTTGTCTTTAAAAAAAACTATGAAAGATTCAAACAAAAGTTGTAAAGAAGACTACTATAGAGTTTAGCCAATTAGTTATTTCAGATTATTTACGGCATTCTTTTCATGGGTAATTTTGATTAAAGTATTTTTTTTTAAAGGAAAGATAGTTATATTAAATCAAACTGGATGAAAGAGTCCATACATGAAAGACTATGATAAAAAAAATTATGGACAAACAAAGGGTCTAGATGCCCTAGTAATTTGATTGGCTTGCCTGTTCACAAACTCAACAACACAGTTTTGAAAAGTGACAATTTTGGCAACGTCTCTTTAGTATGTCTCCAACTTCATTATTATGAAACCTTCTAGCTTTGATGCTGTCAATGTTCTGCTTGCAGTCTGACATCAAGATTATATTACTGAGCTCACCGGACGATAACCAATTTAGAGTAAGTTCCAACGATCTCACTTCTGACTCTGATGGAGAAGGGATACCATTAAAGCACGAAGTCACGGCGGAAATAAAATTACCATTTGAATCCCTGCAGGCTGCCACTCCAAGATTGAAGCAAGCATGTTGATGTACCAGATATTTTAATTAATTTGGTAAAACCAATTTATAACAATGAGATTGTTTCTCAAGACTGAGTGTCAATTTTCTTGTGTGTTTGGACAAGGAAAAAATTTTAAATTCTAAGAATTTTAAATATTGAAATTCTTTAATTTTTAAAATTTTGTATTTGGATAAAAAAAATTAAAATTGTGATAAAAAAAAATGAGTATAAAAACAAGAAAAGATATGATTGGTGTGCTAGTTATACGTATTCCTCTACACTCACATTCGATCAATGTTCTACGAGCTCAAACGGTATTTATTCAAGAAAAGTATGATCAGTGTGTGAGGGACGAGTTCGAAAATGAAATTTCGAAAACTTTTGGATTGAAAAGAGGATAAAAGTTATTAAAAAAAATATGCATACATTTTAGAAGACTCTTTTATAAGAAGAGAATTTTAATTTCTCACCTTTTAAAAAGAAATTGAAATTTCATATTTTTAGTTATTTAAAATTCTATTTTAAAATTTCAAAAATTTAAATTCTTCAGAAAGAAACATCCAAATAATAAATTTTAGATTACAAAAATTTAATTTAAATTATGTATAAATTACTTTTCTCAGTTAAAATTCTCTATCAAAAATTTATTTGGATTGTTTTCCAAAACGGATAGTTTTTTCATTGGTTTGGTTATTATATTCATGATAGCAGCGGGTAACATTTATTTTGCAGCGGTGGATCAAAATTTTGTATCTTAATTCTTTTTGGGGTGGAATCAATATGGTCATCCTGTTGTCCATTCTCTCTGTTTCCAATTTTTCGAACATCTTGTGCTCAATTGGGATTTAATTTATTAATAAAAAAAACCCCTTAGAATCAGATAGGCCAAGATGCTAAAATCGCAAATATATCTAGTGAATGGTCTTGTGCTCAATTGGGATTTAATCTATTAACAAAAAAAAAAAAAAAACACCCGCCAAATCGATCATGTTAAAATCACAAATATTAAATGTATGTTTGGTTTTCAATTCTATTGGCCAAAAGTAATTTTTCTTTTATTGTTGAATTTATATAGGAACGGACATTACAACAATTTCAATTGTAAATCAAACATAACATAAGAGGAATATCTGAAGTCTTTGTTCAATTGGGATTTAATTTATTAATATAAAAAAAGAACACCAATTACAATAAGAACTGGGCAACGTGTTAAGATCACAATTGCTAAGAGGGGTATTTAGTAAAGCCAGCATAATGACGCAACATTGTAACATAATTTTACTCATGGTCTTTCCAATCTGTTTAAGAGCAAAATTGCAATGGTCTTTACTTTAATCAATGAAATTACAGAACAACAGGTCTTTAATCTCAATGTGTAGCTTCTAAACATTGCATTTCATTCCAACTATATTCTATATTCCAGTGTTGCTGCTGCCATAAACTATGTAACTAGTGGGGAAAAACAATGAAACTATCTGAATCCCAACCTCAATGACTTAAAACCACGAAGCAGCACCACTGGTGTCGTCCTCCTTCAGCAGAAGAAAGAGCAGAAACCCCAACCCCACTTTGTTGATTTTGTTCGTGGGCAGAGTTATTGACGAGATTGGTGATATCAGCAAGAGGGACCCTCTTCATCTTCCTCTTGAAAGATGGCGCCATGTGAGGAATTGGGTTCTTCTTCTTTTCCAGCATGGTGCAACCTTGAGGGATGTTCTCTTTGTTACTTCCATTGCTTGTGCTATTGCTAGCTACCACGATGAAATTCTGGGAAGAAGGAAAGGTGGTGAAAGGATAGTGGTGGAATGAGGTATTTAAACATTGTTGTGTGTTTGAAATTGGAGGGAGAATGAAAGAGAAGGAGGGCATGAAAAAAACATAAATTTGAGAAATTTTGGAGCGTGGAGTATGTTTTATTGTTGTTCTTGTTTTGAATTTGGTCACAAGTGTTGGAAAATTTTAGATTTGGCAGTGGCGTTAAACGTGAAAGCAAAACAAGGTGTCGAAGGACAGGTACCAATATGTTTGATTTACAGAATACAAATAGAAAAAAATAAAAATATAAGATAAGATAAATTTTTAGATTAAAGTAAAGTATAAATGTTATAATTTTGACTAAAAAAAGTATTCAAAAGTTTTTCAACATTATTTACATCTTTCCCTTCAAACACATTTGACATGTTTTTCAAGGGAGAGAAAGTCAAAGGAAGTGCCAACGTGGCAGTAAAAATGAGTGAAAAATATTAGCGGGTTTTTACAATTTGGTTTTTGGTTAAAGTGGTAACTGTAACACTTTGAACCGCGGACATGAAGGAGCCAAAAATGATTGGCCGAAACTAGGGTTAGCGACTTTTTTTTTTTCTTCATCTTTGACATCAGTGAAAAAAATTGCTCTTGAATCCGGAAACAGAGTTTCAACTTTAACTTAAGATCCTTGTTTAAAAGTAAACTCGATTAATTGATATTTTTATCTATCCTTTTAAAAGATATTTCTTGTTTTTTAGCATTTAGTTTGTTAAGATAACACTAATTATTGTATTTTAAATAATCGTTTTATCAAGAAAAAATAAAAAAGAAGATAAAGGCATATTAAAAGGTAAAAAAATGTATAAAAAATTACAAATATTCTTGACATGAATGAATATACAAATTATATTTTTAAGATGAAATGATCCATTTGGTCATTTATTTTTTAAAAAGAATTTGATTCTTTAAATCTTATTTTTAAAATTCAATTTAATCTTTTATCTCTTAAAAAGTTTATTTTATTTATTTATCTTTTTTTTAGTTTAATCATTTAATCCATTTAAGATTAATATTGTTAATTATTTAAGAATAAACTTTTTGTTAAAAATGAAGTGGAAGGAAACATGATAAAACTAAACAAAAAATGTTTATTTTTAAATGATTAACGAAATCAATCTTAAATAGATTTTGAAGGATCAAATTAAACAAAAAATAATTAAGATAAAGAATCAAATTAAATAAAAAAATAAGATAAAATATCAAATAATTTTTTTTTTAAAAAAAGAACTAAACTAAAAAAAATTAAAAATTAAATTAGATTTTTTAAAAGATAAAAAATTAAACTAAAAAAAATAAAAATAAAAGAGCAAATAGGTCTTTCGGTCTATTTATAAGCATGTTCTATATTATTAAATAACATAAAATTAAAGAGGTAAATGTAGCATTTACTTACTTTTTGACATTTTTTATTAGTCTTTTTAAAAAAGCATTATGTCATTCTAAAAACTAAAATAATAAAAATTTAATTTTTTTAATTTGTTAAGTTCCGCTGACACATTTTCATCTTATTACTTTCATTTCAAGATGAATGGAACCTATTTTATGAAATTTTTGTGCAATTTTTTGAATAGATAATTTTTTAATCTAAAATACATCTAAGCATTTTTAATATGATGGGGAAATTTTCAAAAATAAATTCAACTAAAAAAATAATTATTTAAGTACTTTTTTATAAAAAATTATTTGTTTTTTAATTTTGTATAACAATTTTTTTATAAATAGTTTTTGAAAAGCTAGTTAAAATAAAATATATGTACTGTAATACTAAAAAAAATGTACTAAATATTAGTATAAGATATGGATTAATAAGAATGTTAACAAATTTTTTTATTATTAAACAACTTTTTTTAAAAAAATATTAAACAAAATTCATCAATCTTAATATCATAATGTGGATTAAGTAAGCACTTGCTGGGCTTCAAACTAAAGTTCTAACAATAAGTTCGTATTCTGGACACTTTATAAGGCCCATAAACAAGAACCTTGTCGGGTCTCAAAGTATCACTCAAAATACTAAGGCCATAGAAAAGGATTTTACTATTTACACTCATTATTCCTAAGTACTCCCATACCCCCTTTCTACCTCTAAATTATCCATTATACCATTTTTCTTAAAGAAGTATACCTCTTTCGCTACCTAATCCAGAAATGTATCTCTGGAACTATGATTCATAGTTTTGGAGATTTACTTCCAAAATAAGTAATATTTTTCAATAAAATATCACTTAAAAATTAAGATGATTAATGAGAAATAGAAAAAAAATGATAAATGCTTATTTTTCACCCATGTTTGTTAGTTTTACTTTCATCCTATCATTAGTATTCTTTAAATCCTATCTAAAATCTTATTTTTATCTTATTTTTAATATTTTTTAAATCCTAATTTTAAACTATTTTCATCATATATTCATTATATAATACTGTATTGTCATCATTATTATACAATTTTTCATGTGACATTGTGTTTCAAGGTACTTTCATCATTAACTTCATATATTATACACCTTAATTACAAAGTAAAGCTTTTGATGTTGGTTTCTTTCCTTTAAGTGCATTCGTTCATTTTCTAATCCAAGTATATGTGAATGATTTAGTGTCACATGAAATTAGTGATGAACGTACCTTGAAACACATTGTCACATGAAAAAAAATACAAAATATTATGAAAACATAGTATTATATAATGAATATATTGTGAAAATAACTTACAATTAGGGTTTAAAGAATAATAAAGATAAGATGAAAATAAGATTTTAGATAGAATTTAAAGAACACTAATGATAGGATGAAAATAAGACTAACAAACATGAGTATAAGATAAAGGTTTATCATGTTTTCTTTTTTATTTCTCATTAATCATCTTAATTCTTAAGAAATATTTTATTTAAAAATATATACCTATTTGGCAAGTATATCTTTGGAACTATATATGAATCATAATTCTAGAGATATATTTTTGGAATAGGTATATGTAATTCTATAAATATATTTCCTAAATAAAAATGGGTGTATTTCTTTAAGAAAATGGTATAATGGATAATTAAGAGGTAGAAAGAGAGCATGAGGTGTACTTAGGACAAAATGGTGTAAATAGCAAGTGCCCATACAAAATGGGGACATATTCTGTGGACTTCACGCTGGATGGACTAAGCATAACCAGGAAGCTATATATACATTGATAAAGAAGATTTTCAGGACAGAAGTTTTTATGTGATGGTCAAAATAGGTAGGACCTAATCAATTCGGTAATTAATTGGTTAAACTTTATTTCTTTATAGATCAAATAAGTTAAATTTAATTTAAAAATTAAACTCATTAAATAAACAAGCTGAATTTGAATTATATATAGTTCGATTTGACTGGTTTATGAACCGATTTGATTATATATATATATATATATATATATATATATATATATATATATATATATATATGTAAAATAATTATAAATTTAATAATATATATAAACACATATATATTAAATAAATATTTTATATCATTAAATTGATAGAATTATTTTTTAATTAATTTCATATTAATTTATTGTACAAAATAAATGAATAAATAAATAAAATTATTTACATTAATTATAATTTTAAATTGAGTTGAGTTAAGAAGTTGAATCGAACTATTTACAAGTTCAAATACATGCTAAATGATTTTTATTGGGCAGAACCAAGCTCAATTCATTTCCAATCCTAGAAATAAGGAAGGAAAGAAAAAAAAATTCTTTAAGGCATATTTCGTGATTGTATATTGATAATTATCAAAATTTTAATTGGTTTTTCTTAGCAAAGTTAATAAACTAATTTTTAAGCTTTAATTTAGGTTGATTCTTTAACTTTTTTTATTGCATTTTAATTCTTTATCTCTTTTCATTTAACTTCTTTTTATCAAATTACTAGTTTCATTTAATTACTTAATTCTTTTTTATTTAAGATATAGTATATATAGTCAGTCAATTCTGTATACATCTACCAATTTGTTATAAGTTAATCAATTGCTGTGAATATAGACTTTTCTAATTCTTAGTTGAAGAAAGTTGTGGAATTATAAATATACGTAGATCAAAGGAAGAAAGAGAGAGGCATCTTAACTTTATACTTGCTTCTACAGTAGCTAAACTTTTTTCGTGGTCCTTAAAGTATATCACCCTTTTCCAACTATTGGCAAGTTGAATGTATAATTTCCTTTAGGGTAAAGGATAACTCAAATAAGACCGCACCCAATTAGAACTTCCACTTACTACACTGCCGTTTTCTCACACACACACACACGAAAAAATGCATTATTCGATTATCTACTTTCTTACCTGCTAGTAATGCTTAACCTTTTACTATTAGATTCATAGTTTATATCTCATTTTTATAAGCAACCTTATTTTCCCAACCTATTTTGAATTGACCAATATGCCCATTATATATATATATATATGTGTGTGTGTGTGTGTTCAATTTTATTAAAAAGCAGTATCTTTTTTTAAATTTTCGAACAGCAAACGGAGGGAAAGAAATTAAAACAATTTCAAATGTATAGAACTATATATCGTAGATTTAACTTTTTTCTTGAATCCCATATTTGGCGCAAGGAAAATGAAGAGCCTTGCTGTATAATTGTTCTTAGTAAATTTTTATACCAATTAATAAAGTAAATTTGGACTTTGTGAATTGACCTTATAATAAATTTGGATCAGTGTGTGTTTGATCGAGTGAGATTGTTTGTTTCATCTCATTGTTATTAATTATACATACAGCTCCATGGACACTGACAGATAGAGATGGAAGGTGAGTGGTGATCCATTTTCATTTATCACATATACTCTCACAATCACAACGAAGATAAAAATCAGACTAAGTGGACGCCTTGATGGTCTAAGCAGTGACCTCACTCATAAAAAATGGGACAAAATAATCAAATATATATATATATATATATATATATATATATATATATATATATATATATATATATATATATATATATATACACACACCTGGAAGACCAAAATTGAGAGGTCTAGCTCTCTCGAGACATTATCGTGTGTAAAAATCTAGCAAACATCTAAGAAATTAAAAAAAAAATCTAGCAAACAAAATTTGAGACAAATTTTGTACCAAAAAAGGTTGAGGCAAATTCCAATTGATGCATGATGATCAACTGTCGATTCTTTCCCTCCATGACTACCCATTAGTTTATATAAATTGTGATTGGTGCCTTTTTCCGAAAGGTTTGCTATCTTGCAACAAAAATAAATAAAGCTGTGAAAAGGGCCTGTATTTAAACTTTTTTTTTAAAGAACTATTAATAGTTCCTCCCAAACAGATAAAGTACTAAACCAATTTCATGGTTGAGATTCTTGACAGTGACACCCTCCTTTGATCAACTTGCCAAAGTCATAATCACGACTAAAAAGAAAAGATGTTACTGGACCCGCCGTTCGAATGATTGGGAGCTTAAGGAAAAGATTAAAAAAAAAAGCCTCGCACTAACGAACCAGAATTCTGCTATTGAACTTGAGGAAAATAATTTAACCATATGTTATCTAGGGTTTAAAAAATTCATGAATTGACTGTAATTTTATCTCCTCACATGGTTTAAATTTTTTCTTTATTCTTTTGTCGTGATTAGTTTTTACCTTTGACCTAATGATAATAGCACATCCCATTTTGTAAGTGTATATATAGTATTTGAAAAATCGTAAATCTCATAATTTGAGACTATCACATGCATATTTATAAGTCTAATTAATCTCTTTGTGACATATGCTTATACTGATATTTTTCATTTACGGAAAAAAGTTAATATAAACCAAACACATAACATGAAATTTAATTGAGACTATACGGTGAATATTAAATCTGACTTGAATCATATAAGAATTTCTCATTACATAAGAGTTTATAAAACTTCAACTCCCATTATCTTATTTTACAAAGTTAATTTTATAAGAATGAATTAAGTTTAAAAATTAGGATGATATTAAAATCTATCCAAATTATTAGGCCGAAAGAAGAAAAAGAAAAAAAAAACTTTTGCAGTGTAATTTCCGCAACAGTGCTTTCTGCCCCTTGCCTTTGTAGAGTAATGTTATGTTACTACCCTTGTCTTGGTTATTTTTAACCATGTCAGATCTGCTACACCTTCCTTTCTCAACAGCTGCTGTTTTTCTTCCCATGAAAAGACAAGTGCGTTTATGTATCTTGATTCTAAAGGAAATGGTGGACCATGTTGTACAATTCAAATTTAATTTAGGTTGGTTTTCAAAGAATACAAATTGGTTTCAAACGCAACTATATATAGTATATTGAAAATGAAGAATGGTGGAATATATGGATGAATGTTGGTTTGAACTGAAGGTCAAGTTGCAATCTTGCTTCCCAGTCCAAGATGAGTACATTTTAAAATTGTCATGGATTTTTATATATACCTAGCTCAATACATTAGTAATTTTACATGGTGAATTTGTACAAAAGGCAAAAGTTTTACTTGTGAACAGTGTGGGGGGCCACGGTCACATTTACAAGTGGGACACACCATTTTGATTGTCCTCTGAACCATGCGCAATCAATTAATTATCCATTAGCGTACAACAACGCGTTGCGTTGGGGTGTAGATTGTTAGCACAAGTGCATATGTTCTTTGCACCAGTGAGCATTGTAAAGACCAATCATTCTCTCATTGGTTTTGGTTCTGCCCTAGTTGGATTTTTCTTTTTTCTCTGCCTCATTTTCATGTGATGGTAGTAAAAGGGAACAATTAGGACCCAACCAAGTGTCAACCATGCATTTTCTACCATAAAGCTTAGAAATTTTCTATTGGGAAGCCCTAAAAACATGGGAGGAAACGGAGCTCAAACCCCTAATTTGGTATAAATGTAAGGGAAAAAAAACAAGAGAGATTCAACCTGTAATTGTATATTGCGTTTACGTTACCTTCTAAAATAGAAAATGATAGATATGCATATATCGTTTTGTGAGTATTAACATATATTGTGACATAGTTGAGGGATAATTTTATGTATGTATGAAAAAAAATCTATTGAAAGAAGTCAATATGAATTCTCAATGCTTCAAGGAACCAATCCTTGATATATCGTCAAAAAAATTTCCTTGGTTAAAAAATTATTATCATCATTTTGTGAGTGCATTTATTTATTATATTCTGGTATTATCTGTGACTTGTGAGTGTATTTAATTTGATGCTTGATAGATACATGGCAGTTGAGCAATAAATTAGCTGAATGTGTAATCCAAAGTTTATAGGCAATAAAGACTTGGCCCGTGCTGTGAAGAATGGCCTTATCATAAATTGCATTCAAACAAGGTTCATTCCTCACTGTATTTGTCTTTATCTTGGTGTGATGAGATGAGAGAGATACACACACACCAGCTTGTAATGAAGAGTATAATATGATCAGTGGCAGCGGGCCATTAAGTATCTTATCTTGGATCATGCGCCTGTTTGGTGGATTTCATTGTTTTTGACATTACTTTTAGAGTTAGACTCAGAATATGGAGAGGTTGCAGCCTCAGCCTCAGCCTCTATCTATCACTGCCATTGTCCTTGTTTAGGACTGCACATTGTTCTGTACTTTTGTCTCTACCAGCATGCATGCACCATCATCTCACACCAGCCAGTAACACCTCTCTCTCTCTCTCAATAGCTTTCAAATGCCTTCAGTGGAAGATATGCAGCTTAATTAGTTGAGGAGAATTGGAGAAATAGCTTCCACCATCTGAGTTACTTCAATTCTATCAGAAAACAAATTGCAAATCTACGTAACCGTGCTATATTAGATAAATATCTTTTTTGTCTCTAAGAATAAAAAATAATGTAAGTTGATTCAAAACAACTTATGTATCAGGCTGAATTAATTAAGTTAAATTCTCTGATAGAGAAATGCTTATTAGTGTCTTAAAACAAGAGATAAAAATTTAAAAAAAAAATCAAATTTAATTATAATGCAATGAAATACTATCATTCATGTACAAATATTTGTTGCGTACGATCAATTGATTGATTTTTAATAACTAATTTTAAAGTCAATATTAACATAATTTTAGATGATTGACACACTACAAAATCTTTTATATTGTATGGAAATTTAACTCTTAATTTTTTTTACTAAAATGTATTGTTAATATACTTTTATTATGACGTAGTTTTTAAATAAAAATATTTATACATTCCTTAACAAGATTGTATCTATAATAGCTATATATACTAGTAATAAACAATATAATTTTAATTCTTTAATTATTTACCATTCTTTTTAAACCGACTAAGTGTAACTTTTCGAAAGTGTCGTTACCGGCATGGCAAGTTGCGAATTTGATTCTAGACTAGCGAGTTGCATGCGTGAGTGCGACTTGGCTTCTAAAGAAAAAGAGAGGAATGAAGAAATCTTATATAATAAACACTTTTATATATATTATATATATATATATATATATATATATATATATATATATATATATATATATATATATTATTTTATTAATATTTATTATTTATTACTTTGGTCTTTTTATTATATATCTGTATTATCTATATTTTTTCTTTTTTCTCTAAGTGTTATCTAAATGTTGCTTATCCATGAATTATTTTTCAAACTCATTAGGCATGTATATACAAATAGTGTTGGAGGAGTTCACTAGGAGTCCATTCTAGCAGACAACATTGAATTTAATTGCAGCCCAGCATAATCACCACCTTGGCTGTGCTAGAGTCCAAATGTTAACATGGCTTTCGCATCTGTACTTTTTATACTTTTATTTTGCATAAAAGTTTCGATATTTAGGAATACTTTTCTTCATTGAAATGTCAAACTATATATTATAGCAAAAATTTATACCAAGACTATAAAAAATTTATTAATGAAAAAAATATAAATTCGAACATAAAATTATACAATTTTATTAACATTAACTCTTGAATTTGATTTTAAATATTTTTTAAAATATCTAAAAGTACTAGAATTTAATAAGAAAAATATCTATTAAAATTTTATATAATAAATAATTTTAATTCAAAAATGTCATTTTAAAGGTTTAAATTAACTATATAGATTGATGTTAACATTTTTTTAATACTATACAGTTATCAAGATAATTACTAAATTAAAATATCTTATAACTTTTTTTACAAAGAAGTGTACATTCAAGAATAAGAATAAGGTATAATCCTTGATGTAACGGTACGATTGTCGTCGCCTTGTGATATAGAGATTACAAGTTTAAATTTCAGAAACAGCCTCTTCACGTGTAATAAAATTGTGCGTGTCAATTTTTTTAACTTGTCACTATGTTGTGTGCTACAAAGGATTGATCCTTTGACTAAGAGTAATGCGTATTTTTGTGTTTTAAATATATAATTAAGTAACATTAGTTTCGTTTTCAATGATAGATATATTATAAAATGATAATTTAGTGGTTTTTTTATATCAAATTATTGGTCCTTATATTTCATGTCAAATTTTGACATGGAATTATTACTCTCTTTAAGGATTTGCAGAGTAGCCCAAACTGAAGGTTTCCTAATGAATGACACATTAATAGAGTTTGTACAAATTGGTTTCTTGTTCTTACATTACATCATATACATTTACATTACCTGCGACATGGCCCTGTCAAAACTATGAAGCTGATATTTTTACGTTGGGTACCTAAGTTTTGGTCAATACATTTGAGTAACGTGCAAGTGAGGGTAACTCTTAAAAGTATCTGTACTAACCGACCCCGACCAGAAAAGATAGATACTTTGACCAATATTGTAATGTAATGTAATGCAATAATAATAGAGAAGAAGACCAAAAGTTCAAAATAGTGCAAAATTACAAGCACCACTGTAGTGTTCACAGTTCCACAATAACAAGAGAATATATAGCTAGCCGTAAATATCAAATACAAATCTTATTAGATGCTATAATTGTCACTAATTTAGTGACTCTCGGTAAATATTTCAAAGACGACATGAATTATTTGTAAAAATTCATTTTTAATTTTTATCTATCAGTCTAAATTTGTAAGTCGTCGTTTAGTTTATCAGTAAAAGTTCAAATACGATCAGAAAATAAAGAGGAAAAGAATAATTAAAGCGAAAAGAAAGTAAAGTGTTGATGTCATCCTTAGCTTCTAATCGCTTGTAAAAGAAGAAGAAACACATTGTGTGTTGCTTTCATGGTTTTTAGCAGATGCCTTACTCATTGTTCATTTTTTAGGTGCTTCACTTTAAGTACAAGATACAAGATTCTAGTCATATTTCCGATCAATGTCAGAATTAGCTCTAATAAACATGCATTTACCTTTTTCTTAATGTAATTATATATATATGATGAAAAACAAAAACAACATAGCCTAGGCATCAAGGTTTAAATTATAGTTGCAATGGTAGGTATGGAGACTTGCCAAATCTTAAGATTAGAAACAGTTGTCGACAAAATGCTGTTGATGCAGTTATAATTGCAATTATGACGAGGTCACAAACACTTCATTAACCGTGTTATTGAGGTACCAATTGTGTCACGAACCACAATTTAAAACTTTGTTTCAGATCACAATATAGATTAATGATATACCCACCAACAAACTAGAACAAGTGTCTAAAAGAAAAGTGAAAACAACATGATAAAGCAATAGTAAAACTAGTACTATAATATACCAAATTAGCTTGTAAACTTATGAGTATTGGTCAATTTAATTTATGAAATTATAAAATATGTCATTTAAATTTCTAAAATTAACAAATAATAATATTAGTACTTATAATTATAACTTTGAAAATTAAAATAACTATTATTTAAAACTTTTAAGAACTAGAATAATATTTTTATAATTTTAAGAACTCTGTATATTACTCATTTTTATGCTGACTCACATATAAGAAGAAACATGTGTCATTACTAAAAGATTTGGGCGGCTAGTCTCATCGATCTATATATACATCTTAGAAGCAGCTAGATGAATAAACTTGTACAAATTATTTATGAAACTTGAAAGGGATTTGTGGGCATATCCACCGTATTTAAGTCATCTCATAAGCCCTAGACGCCCTTTTCCGGTAATTACCTTACCCACCTTGGTGTAAACTAGAAGGAATGGAAGTAGTTCAACTTGCTTTTATTTATAAAAAAGAAAATGTGTCATAGATTACGAGTGTTTCTCAACTATTGGATGAGAGACTAATCTCATTTGTGATGTTTGATTGTAGGTGGCCAAGAAAATTTACACACGAACAAAAATAAATACAAATTATTCGACTAAATAGATCATTCATCCACATGCATCTTAACACAACAAAATCTTATATCACCGCATCAGTTCTTTGAATTTTAACTTTCTTCTTTGTACACATGAAGATTAATATCGGGCTTTATATTTGGTCCCTAATAAATTTTTGCTTTGTGATGAGTCCCTAATATTTGAAAATTTTTGTATGAGGTCCCTGCCATTGGAAGGAATTTGCTAATTGCTGATGTGACTTTTAACTCGATACGTCGAAAAGCTACCTGTGATGCCACGTCAGATTAAATGCGACATGTAAGTTGATCATGTGTTGTTTGACATCACATCATATTTTACTTAAATTAAAACAAAAAATAGAAGATTAGGGTTCCTTATATGAAAACGTTGTCGTTTAACACAAGGAGGTTGTGTCTTCTTCCTACACTAGTTGTCAATCGTGATAGAGAAGAGGACTATGACGGTTTAAGATTCGCATTGGTACACCTTGATCTGTATAGTGGTTGGTTGGCTTTGTTGAGGTGTTTTTGTGCGAGTTGAATTTCTTTCAGTTTAGAGAAGAGAATGACATCCATCGGAGCTTCTTCGTCGTCAATTAGGTCCCTTTCTGTTCGTTGTTAACATTTAAATCAGGGTTCTAGAAGTATTGTGGAAGTTAATCCTTATCTTTCACAAGTGGAGGAGTTGAAGCAGAAGCTTATAGCAACTGTACAGAAAACTTGCATCTCGTGAGAAAATAATTTGTTTGTATGATGAACAAATACAAGAATTGAAGAAAATACTTGCAAAAAAAGATGCTCTATCTCGAGGATATGCCACTGGAGTAGAAGAACTACGGAAAAAATTAGCAAAACAACAAATGAAGACAAGCATTGAGAGAAAAAAAAAAAAGGTGAAGGTCCTAGGATGCATTGTGGTCTCCTTTGGGGTTTTTGTGTGCTATCATCGTTGCATTTGCAATTAAGTAGATGTTGTAATTTGTTGTTTTATTTTTTGAGATGTACTAATTCAAATTGTGTTGTGATCAAATTTAAGGTTCTGGGTTTGGTGTTTAGTTATTATAAGCACGAGTTTGTATGAACAAGTTTAGTAATGACATTTTGTGGAAGTAGTAATCCATGTATGAAGTCTATGTATTGTGCAATTACATTGATGAACTATGTTTTAGGCATAATTTTGTATCAAGTTTCTATCAAATTGCACAACATTGTACGAGGTTCTTATTATTAAATTGGAAAATTTTGTATGGGATCTCTATCAAATTATAGAATTATAATCTAATAACGATGACATTAACAAACTTGTGATAATGTAACATAATGCTAGGACATTAACATACTTGTCATAACAATGACATTAACAAACTTGTCATAATGTAATTACTAAGTAAAGAGTATTGAACATGACCTCTGACAGGCAACAAAGCCTACAACATTAAATCAAAGTGCAACTTTGGCTACTGATAAAGCCATGTGGTACAAACAAAAAAGCCAACCAAAATGACATCATTACATGGGTAAAATTAAATTGAAGTCAATCTGAAACAACCAGCAACCAAAAAATAAGTTTTCTTCAATGTTGGTTTCAAAATATCATCTTTACTTCCATACCATTACTACTTCTTAGGTGTTCCTTGCTGCCCAACATGAAGGTTATTAACTTCAGACAGATTATTCCTTCTTTTGACTTTGCTTCTTGTCACTATTGTTGATGGTCTAACAACTTCGGCCTTGTCCCTAACCCTTGTATCTCTTTTTTGTTAAGCAACCTGAAAGTCAAAAGTTTATAAGTATTGAACAATGTTACATCAAAGAGAAGGGTTCAATCAAATTAGAAACAACCTTGTCAAGACTAGCAACAACATTAGATGTTGCTTGTTTTGGAAAAGCCAACCTCTCATTCAATTTAGTCAATCTTGTTGATTGTAATCTTTTCCTTTGAATGACATCATTTATAGATTGACCTTTTGTTAGTTTTGACAACTTTTTCACACTGTCAATTCTAGTAGGGGTTATTCGTGCAACAAGTGTTGATCTTTCAAACCTCTTGACTTTTTTGTTAGGTGTTTCAATTCCCTGCAAATATAAACTAAGAACATTAATAATGTCACATTTGACCAACAACATTGATATTAAACATCACTTGCAATCTCACCAAGTTGGTGGACTTTGTAGTCCCAGAAGACATATGTGTAACAGGTTGTGATTGAGAAGTTGGTTTTGATGTGGACTTTGCACTTTGGATAGACTTTGGTGAATCCTGTTTTTAAGGTCTTGACTTTGCACTTTTGATAGTGTTTGAAGCTTGTGGATTATGTGTTGGTTATGCACTTTTGATGGACTTTGAAGAAAACTATGGTTGAAGGGTATGTTTTGCCTTTTTATGGGTTTGCAAGCACGCTTAAAGGCCAATTTACTGGCTTCTAAACACATATAAAAGCTCCCAAACCTAGGTTACAACAACCCTGGTGATCTTTCTAATATAAGTTTGTAGTTGTTCCCTTCACATACACGCTTGAGCTCTTCACCATAAGCTTCTAGATAAGAGTATTGTCTGATAGCATCCCCATCCAATATTGCTTTAGCAATCATCCTGGCTTTCCAAGCAATAGCCAAACTTATACCAATACCATACTTGAACCTCATGACATCCATTATTTGTGTCAATTTTACATCATCGCTAGACTTCAACTTCTTTGTAGCAGTTTTTGACACCCATTTAAAGTTAGCATTCTTGTTGCTAAAAACCCTTCCACAATGATATTTTGATCTACAGTCTTAATCCTATAAGTGGAACTCTTCCCAACCTTGCTGTAAAAAATCTCATACCCACATTTGTCTTTACACTTGGCCCTAGCCCTCACTTTGTCATTTGGTCGACACACAACCTTTCTCCCATTCATTATAGAATACTTAACAATTGTTTCTTTGAACTCCTGTAGGCTGCAAAAATCTAAATCAATCTTAAACTGAAAATCTCTATTCAACTCTTTTTTCTAGTATCTGACAAACTTATGTATGTCTTCTTCATCAAATTTGAATCTAGCGTTGTAAAGCTTTTTAATTTCATATCCCTCACTCAATTCATCATTTCCTTCTTCTACATTCAGATGACCACAACTAGATCCAACATGAGAATCTTTTCTGCATTTTTTCTTTAAAATAAGGTCAACTAAAGGTTCATCCTCATTATCAAAACCATCATCAACCCCAGTTGCTCTATCCTCTTCACTATCTTCAAAAAGAACACTTTCATTATCATTCTCAGACCCACTTTAAAAACCACCTTCATCAAACTTAGTATCACTAGAATCAAACTCATTAACAACAGCTTCAACCCCAACAACTTCATTCGCAACACCTCCGTCCCCATCATCAAGTGCTACAACATCACCCTTATTAACAACAACCCTTCCATCATTGATTTTCTCAACATAAACTTTCACTTCATTGTTGTTACTCGATGCAAAATTTGTCAACTCAAAAGCATCACTATCAAAGGCCAATTCCTTTAGACCAGCATCATCAACCCTTGTCCCCCATAGCTTAAAGTCACCTGTGCAATTAATGTCATCCTTCGGAATGCCAACCAATTCAAAGAAAGACCACTTGTCCTCATCTATGTCATGCAACAATGTTTCGTCTCCACCAACATACTTCAAAACAATTACAAATGAAATTACCCCCATGATTAACCTTTACAAAAAAGGCATCTTTGCCAAACCATAAAAAAAAACCCAAAATAAATATTATTCTAATCAATAACACAACCAAGTGCACCCCACCACATACTAGCAAAATAAACCAACAAAATACAAAATAAACAACAGAAACACAATAAAGAAGACTTAATTATGTACCTTTATGGACCACCTTTTGTCACTTTTGGGACCATAAGCTTCAACACCAAAATCTTCCTCCAATTGCACAAAAACCTAATCTCGAAAATGCATGGACCACAACCATGAAGATGAAGACCAAACATTGCACCCCGCATCGTCTAAACAAACCCTCCACGATAGCAAGGACAAAGCAAATCATTAACCCTAATCCCCTTTTGTGGTGAAAATTGAAGAAGTGTGTGAGAAGAAGAGAGGATCGCGTTTGTGTTTTGAAGCAAAGCACAATGCCCTTTCTGTATTAGGAAAACGACATTGTAACTTCTTTTTCCCTCCCTCTTAATCTTAATTTAAATTTTTATCCTAAATAATATTTACCAATTACTTTTTAGAAATAAAAAAATATTTCCTATGTGGAATCCCAACTCAGACATAGAGTATCTATGGCATCATAGGTAGCTTGTTGATGCATCGAGTTAACAACCACATTAGCAATTAACGGATCCCTTCTAACGACAGGGACTTCACATAAAACTTTTCAAATATTAGGAACCAATCACAAAATAAAAATTTATTAGAGACCAAATACAAAATTCAAGTAAATATTAGAGATCAAAAATATATTTAAGTCTAGCATTATTTATAAACATACCTCCTTGTCAAGTCTAATAAACCTTTTTGAAATCTTAGAAACTTAACCTACTTAACTTGAATGAATTTTTAAAAAGTTTGAACCTAACTTTTATTTTCTAAGACGGGTTGGGCTAAATCTTAAATGAGTTAGGTTGTAAGCCCCAATGTGTGTCCTAGCCTATTTTTACTCATAGATGGTGTTTCGCCTTAGCAAAAACTTGTTTGTTAATATTTTGCAATGCTAATCAGCAAGTGTACTGAGTCACACAAGTGATATAAAACGGTAAGAACCGAGTATCATATCCACAAGGAACTTGTTTCACTCAGAAGATATATGTTCAATAAGCAAACATTTGTGTAAAGCAAGTAAATGTAGAGTTGGATTTATGTATAAAAATCTAGTTAAACACAAATTAAAATATCTAGAGGTTGAGAAGTAAAAACAGTCAAGTAGAAAGCACGTTGGGTTGCCCTACTGAATTTCCTTTAATGTTGTTAAATATTTTTCTCTATTTAATGTTATCCTAGTGTTCTTATGCTGAAAAATTACTCAAACCAATATCCCTCGAGTGAATGAGCCTAACTCTATTTAAAACTCGTCCTTGATCCCTCAACAAACTTAGTCTAAAAGAGTTGCATTACGATTACAACATAATAAGAACTAGATCGCTGCACTCCATTCCTAGACATATATTTTTCTAGCTTGCTCTATCAAGTTCTAAGGTTTTAAAGCACTTTCCAGTACTAAAAATCCTAACTATACATACAAATGGGTGATCAAGCCACAAGCATGCAAAAATAAGCTTAGATAGAAGCAATAAACACATAAAAACAACATTAAATAAATAGTAAGAGAGTTTTACATCAAAGGTTCAGTAGAACTTCCCAACAAGAGGTTTAGCCTTCCATTACAAGTAATGAAATTTTAACACAAAGGATAGATTTTGAGGCAACAAAATGGCTAAGAATGGTTGAGGATGTCTCCTCCAACCTCTAGAACCCTAATCTCACTCCTCTAACCTAAACTCTCTTGGAGGCTTGTTTCTGTCGCTCTAGCTTCTCTTTTGGCTCTATTTTTCGACTCCTCTTTTTAGTTTCCGCCAACTTCAGTGTTTTAAAGGCTCCTTGACATTTCAGATTTTGAAGGCTCGCTTAGCGAGATTGACTTGCTAAGCGCAAGTTAGTGAAATTCGGCTTAGAGAGCTGAGCGCGAGAAGAGACAAATGACTCACTGGGTGAGCTTGTAGTACGATGAGCGAGCACATCTCTGGCTGATCCTCTTTTAGGGTTTCTCATCACGCTAAGCGAGTTGAGTGCCTCGCTTAGCGAGACACCAGTTGCTTGACCTTCTCTTCTTTTAGCCTGAAACTGAAGTGGTTTCAACATTAATTCACAAAATGAGAGTATCTCCTGTATAAAATCAAACTAAACATGAAAATATGTATAATTCCTACAAAAAGAACCATAAATTAAAAAAAAGGCTAATTTCATGTAACTATTTAATGTAAAAGTTAATCGTAAATAACGACTAACAGATGGAAGGGATGATTTTTTTTTAAAAATATTCCTCTTATTTCAAACTTTGTGAAATAAGAGAAATAAAATAATAATGTAATATTTTGATAATTATTTATTATTTTTGTAAGCATCTTATATTTGGTTCTCCTCAATTTTGAAAAATAAAATCCATATTATTCCCATTTTTCCTTAGAAAATCCTCCATTTAAACATATATAAATGGTTGCTATCATAACTAAATACTAGAATATATGCTTTACATTGAGAATAAATTAATGTCAAATCACAATTAAATGAAGAAAATGTACGTACTTTCTCTTTTCATTTTTAAATGTATTATAATTTGACTCAAAATGCAAGAGGAAGAACGGTTAGAAAGTACTACAAGTGAGAGATCATCATCAAATGAAAAACTAAAATCAAAATTGAAGAAAAGAATGTTAGCGTAGCACATACTGATTTGCTAGCAGTAGCACTCTTCAGATGCATTATTCCTTTCCCTTCCCCACAATATTAATTTGCAATGAATGATCTCAATCTCCACCCCACATCCACAGTTGCACTCACCCGACCCCTACACGTTGCCTTTCTTCTTTAATCTCTACAAATGTTTTTTTTTTTGTAAAAAAAAAAACAAATAATTCTAATCCGTATGGTGTTAGGGCTTCCGTGTGGAGATTAGGGATTCACACCTTAATCAATATCTAACAAAATAAATTTTTAAAAAATTCATGTGTACTTTAGCGGATAAAAAAAGTAACTAAATGCTATTGTATAATGTTAGCACCTTCAAGATAATTTAATTTATGCTAAAACTTCTCGTTTACCCCAAACACAGTACAAGAAAAAAGATTTTATATTTTATTGAAGTCGATATACAAGTAGCCCGCATCACCATGTTAAAGTTTTGCATTAAAATCTACCCCCCAAAAATAATAAAAGAGGAGAAAAAGTTAAGCATTAAATTGCAGGTTAATTAATTCATAGAGCAAGTTGCCATAACTTGCCAATACTTGATAAGCAACTAGCTCGTTAGTGCATGTTGCATACCCCTTGTTCAAGTTGAGCAAAAATTCCTCTCTTTTGAATGTCTCATAGGGAGACATGATTATTTTAGTTGGAAGAAAAAGTGTAGGAGAGTAATGAGAATGCACAGTGGTGGATGTTGTTCCTTTAATTTTAGCGAAATCAGACATTTTCTTAATAGTGAAGCTGCAAAGTACAGATAGGTAAGAAACCAAAAAAGCTGTTAGATGTCATTATCAAAGGCTTAAAAAGGTGTGGGTAGAAGAAATGGCCATTGAGAGTTACCTCTCTATCATCGATGGCCTTAATCATAGCTCATCACTAGCATCCATCTAGAGTTATTAAACAAAGTTTCGCGAGTGAGTGAGTATATACTATATATTAGTGAGGAGAAAGTTGAGGGGTTGGTTAAACTCCAAAGAGAAGAGTTGGGGTTTGTGACCAGGCCTTATTGTTATTTATATATTTGAGTTTTGTGGGGCTAAAAAACGGACCAAAAGATCTTTAATCTCTTCTCCGAGCACACTCTGCCTCTCTTTGCAGAAGCATCAACAAGCTCTCATAGGCCACAGGTACCATTTTTTTTTCTCCCCCTTCCCGTTCTTTCTTGCAACCCCATGTGACATCCCCTTAGCTCAATCAAAAGTTGGATCAGTCAGAGTTCAATGTCTTATTGTAGTTTGTGTTTTTACCCCCCCTCCCAGTACAACAACCAACCACTTCAAGTCATTGAAAGTTGAAATGAATCTGCATATTTTTCACAAATATTTTGGGATGCCCACGTAAACAAAGAAACTCCAACTCCAACAATCTACTAAAACAATTTACTGTGTCCTTTTACTTCCTTGTGTGTAGATAAAAGCCAGACACGTGAGTCCGTCACCAAGATAGCATTTAGTAATTAGCTTTTGTTTGTGTTGTGTGTGTGTGTATCCATTGTGCTAGTGTGTTATTGGATAGGGAATCTTATGAGGTTGCAATTGCAGGTTTTGGTTTTTTGGGATCAGCAGCAGTGACAGAAGCAGAACCCTCAGTAGCTGGCAGATGAAGCCTCAACAAGTAACCACAGTTAATAGTGTCAGGAACTAAGCAAAATCAAAGAGTACTATACTACCATACTACCATACCAAAATACCAACCTCAACAAGACCTACAAGAAACCCTTTAGACAAGTAAAAGAAAAAAAGGAATCTGAATCTCACCCTATAGACACAAGAATCAAAAAAGGAAGAACAATTTATGAGCATATAAAGTGGGGGGGTGTCAATTGTCATCACTCATCAACAAGTTGTGCAAACTGCAAAGGGGAGCAAACTTAAACTATGCAGAAAGCACAATAGAAGAAGCTGAGGAATGGGCATGAAGAGCACTGGGGGAGAGATTGTTCAAGTCCAAGGAGGGCACATTGTTCGGTCCACAGGTAGAAAAGATAGGCACAGCAAGGTTTACACTGCAAAGGGTCCTCGTGATCGAAGGGTTAGGCTCTCAGCACACACTGCTATTGAGTTCTATGATGTTCAAGATCGTTTAGGCTATGACAGACCAAGCAAAGCCGTGGACTGGCTCATCAAGAAGGCCAAGAATGCTATTGATAAGCTTGGTGAGCTTCCTCCATGGCACCCTACTCCTAACACTGCTGCAGATGCTGAGAACAACAACAACAACAACAATGCAGGGTCAAGTGACATGGCCATTGCAGCAGAACAATCTGAGTCTTCTGGTTACAATTTTCAGCTGCAAAGGCAATTAGGTGAGGACCATGATAACCACCATTCGGCTTTCATTCCCTCACCTATTGACACTGATGCAATAGCCTTCTTTCCAACAACCACTGCAACCTCCTCCATCAATTTCCAAACCTACCCTCCTAATATAATCTCAAGAACCAACAACTCCACTGAGGATCTTGGCCTTTCCCTTCACTCCTTCCAAGACCCTGGTTTGATTCATGGCCAGACCCAAGCAGGTGCAAACCAGACACAAACACCTTCCAATGACCAAAGCCTCTTCTCTGGCTCAACTCAAGTGGGGTTTGAGGCCAATTACCCCAGGATTGTCACTTGGAACAGTGATGCAAGCATAGATATGAACAGAACCGGGTTCATGGTCAATTCACCAGCACTTCTAGGCCAAGGTGGTTCTGCTGCATTTTCCCAAAGGGGGACCCTTCAGTCCAGTTTCTCACCATCACTTCGTCCTTGGAGTGAGATTCCAATGGCTTCATCAGAACATCACAAGTCACAGCCAATTCAACAAGCTTCAATCTTTGGCAGCAGGTTTCTGTCTGATGCATTGCCGGGGTTCTGCATTCCTGCTAGAATCCAAGGAGAGGATGGAGTTGGTCCTGACAAGCCATCATCTTCTTCTCCTAATTCTCATCACTGACCACAAACTTGAACTGCACAATGCAGCACTGTTCCTTATCTATCAGGTACTTTGCTGGTTATCCTTTGTTTTTTTCTTGGACAGTAATGGTAAACAATATTAGAGAAGGAAAAAGGAAAGGGGAAAGGGACCACTTTATGTGATTTGTGCTAACATGTCATCTTTTGGTTTTAATGGAAGAAAGAATGAAAACTGATCAAAGTCATTTCCCATGCAAAGCTGCAAATTAATTAACAAAGTTATTGCAATTTGCCCCCACTGACTATTATTATTATTATTCCTTTTTTTAAATTCCTATCATGGATCTTGCTATGCAGGAGCTTGGAAACGTGGGAGGATTAAGATGGACGCATTTTGATGATCTACACAATTTGTCTGGTTGGATCCATCTTTTTTATGGCCTTCTTTCCCCTCCTTATTGCAGCCATTTACATTGGTGCTTTATATATTTTTTAAGGAAAAAGATATTTATGTATTATGCATTATATTCACATGATACTTTGCTCAATTTATATATGGATTTAAGCTGGATTCCGTGGTTGTATCCCCTACCGTTTCGTTAATGTTGATAATAGCATAGTTCATCCAATATCAAGTGAACAGAAGAGATTCCATGCCAATTCTCGGTGAACACCACTTCAAGAAAAACTTAAATCTAGTATGGTTTTGATTTAGTAGAAAGTGATTTTGCTTTCCTTTTTCCCCAAGTACATTTAAAGGAACACTTTAGTAGTCAAAACCACTTTCTTGAACCATTTGGCTTTGTATTTCTGCATCTGCTTCAATTTCAAGTAACACCATCAAGACGAAACTACAGATGGCTTGTAATGTCTCAAATAATAGGCAAAGTTGTAAATTGTGATTGTGGTTGAAATTTTGCAATGTTTAATAGCTTAAACTATCGCTGACAAAAAAGACCAATACATTGTAAATGTGGTCATATGTAGCTGCAAAAAGTCCAAAAACCTTGATGCTATAACCACAATTATAAATGCCGCTACAAGTGCTAGTACATTGCAATTGTGGGCTATTTTACTTGAGAGTGATGCTATTTGTTCCTTTTACTTAACCTTGGTAATAGGGCAGGTTAATTAACTTCATTTTCATTCCATAAAATTCATGTGTAGGTAATTTATTATATATATCAAAGATCTGTAAAGATTAAGTCTCTTCATTTAAAAAGTCACCACGTTAGAGTTTTTATTATCTTTTATCTCTAAGGAGTAAGGATTTGTTTGCTTTTACATTTGTAGAAATTTCAATAGTCAAATGTACAAACAACTATTTGTTATTTGCCTAAATGAATTTTAGAGTCTTGAGAAACCTAAAAACAAACACACACTACATGCTTATTTAACTTGTGGAACTCCGTCTGAGCATTTACATGGTATACTAGTTGACAGAAAGATTAAAATAACCACATGCGAAAATTTGAGGAATTGAAGAGATAACATAAGACCTTTATAAGGATGAAGGTTGGAATTTAAATCAAATCATGATTTTAGTTGTGATCCCATGTAGTTTCAAGTAATATTATCGTACTGTTATAAATTGTTTGCTTCCTTGGTTTTGTCTTGGTCAGTTGTTGGTTTGTGTTTATTACAAATGCAGACAAATCTATATCCCCTAACAAATTTTCAACAACTTAGATTCCAAACACAACAAAATAAACAAACCTCCAATACAAATCCTACTATAAAGACCCGTATGACCAAAACAACGAACCTTTATCCCCAAAAGCAATTAAGATAGTACCTGTTAAAAGCAAACACAAACACAACGTCTTCTTCAACTTTAACGCCAACATAGTAACATGAAAGCAACCACAAAACTCATGCCTCCTACACATCACATAAAACAGAGAAGCCAAAACCACCCACCTCACAACAATCCCTGCCCCAATCGACATGGTATATCATGTAGCAGTAGCAGATAGTTAACACCATTTTTGTCCCCAAAAAATTCATGTTTCATCTCTTTAATTTCAGATTCACATGTACCTAAAAAAAACTAACGTAGCATTGCTTCAATCCTTCAAATGCCTACCTATTATCACTTCATTTAAAAAAAAAAAATTATACGTCACAAAAATAGTCTTTTTGCTAGCCTGTGTACCATAATGGTTAGGTAACGTTGCCGTGTGGATGCATATGAGGCCTTTAATAGGCTTTACATAAGCACTTAATATGCTACGATAGGCTCCATTAAATGGAGTTTTGACAGAGGATAACAATTGCAGTGACATTTTCAATTGTCAAAATAATAACACAACTTTGATAGATGAAAATAATGCCACATGAATATGTGAAATTCCTTTATATTTTGCATGTCATAGTTAGCTTTGTAGCAATGACCAGTATAAAGTGTAAATTATTCATTTGTGGCCTCCAATTGTTTTTTTTAGGCAGGCAGCGGAATGAATAGTATAATTGGATAAACTGAATTTAATAATTATGTACTTGATAATTTAAAATAATTGAGTTTAATGATTATACATCGATAATTTAAAATAATTTTAAATTATCAATTAATTAGAAATTATTGTTGTGATAATTTTACTGTGTAAAACTATTTATATTTCAAGAGCTTTCTAATCAAAGTATGTAAAATTTAATTACAGAAATGTTAAAAGGGTAGAAAAGTGAAATAAATTCGAAAGTAGGGGTTTCAGACTTTAAATAGCTATGCATTGTTTCTGCTGTAGTAATGTATGTTGCTTCCATATAATACGTACCCCAAAAAAGTCAGGGATTGAGTCAGAGCCTTATGATTTAAATGCTGATCCTACCTAGCTACAATCTTAATTATGCTAATTGAACTAACAAAAGGGGCGTGAATTTGTAATATAGGATTATAGAACGGCAGAGGAGAAACAACTTGCTGGCTCATTTGTCTAAATTTTGCACTCCACTGACGTTGATACGTGGAAAATGTGTTATTGCTATTCTATTCTATGTTGTGGTGGCGTCACATAATTCACATAATTGCCTACGGAATTAACACTAATTTTCCATTTCCCTTAAATCTCTCCCAATTAAGTGTCATTATGCCAAGTGGTCAACTCTCTGCAGTTTATCCACAAGCCTCAAAGGGCTAATTGAAAATAGTAGCAGATGGGGAACCAGTAGCTCTAACCGTGTAAGCATTAATTTGTGTTCCTGCCAAGCTTCATATATTTACTTTATCAAAATGGGTATTGGGCAGGAATTAAAAACAGAAAAAAAAAAAGTATTGTAAAAATTATAGGAAAACACACACACAAAAATAAAATTATGCAGGACACAATTTTTTTTTTTATATTTCAATAAAATAATTTCTTTTTTTAAATTCTTAACCTAAAGATTATCATTTGCCTATCAAAATTGATATTGGATCTTGATATTATTTAGGAGGACCGGAATAGCAGACCTACTTATATTAATCTGTCATTGAGTGCTGAACAGAATATCCTATTTTGTGTCATCATGTTGAGTCGATTAATTGGTTCTTTCCATGATGCTATTGATATCTTTGTGCCCAGTTCATGTGTCCATGAAGGATGCTTAAAGTTAAACATAAGGGTAGCTAAGGACGGTTTGGGTCGGGAGAAATTTAATCCAAATCCAACAAGGTGATAACGATTTGACATTTTTTGGTCTTTAACTCGATGCATAGGGTGATCATAAATATATATACTACTACTATTTTTTATTTAAAAAATAAAATAGAAATAGAAATAGATTTTTTTTAAAAAGGGCGAGTTCAGGTTAAATTGGGGTGAATGAAATTTATCAAACCAAAACCTAATTCAGACTAATCAGGTGACAACAATTTTTTTATCCAAACAAACCTAATTTTCTATTTTTAGGTTGGTTATGAGTATATATTTAGACCCCTGTCCATTCTTAATTATATGGACTATTAGGAATATTCACAAGTTGAATTAGTTCCAATTTAAGGAAAATAAAAATTAATTAACTATATTTAAATGGATTAATTTAATTTGGTTTTATTTGTTTAACTAATTTGAACCAAGCAACTCAAATTATTTTTGTAGATCACACGTATCTTTCACTTAAACTGAAATAATCTCATTAGTTGATTCACGTGTTTGATAGTCAAATTAATTAATTTGATATGAGTCATTAAGTTAAAATATATATTATTATATTTTGAGATTTTTTCTTCATAGGATTTTCTTTTAATTTTAAATTTTATAGTAATACAAACTATTTTTTTTATTATGTAATGAATTTAGAAAAACTTAAATTAATTCTCTTTTTTGGTGAATAACTTAAATTAATTCTAAACGTTGATAGTATTTTTAATTGATATTTATCTCTTTTTTTCAACTATAACTTGATATATCTCATTAATCTCTTTATACAAAATATGATAAAGAAGTTAGATGACAAAAATAATAAAATGTTTAATAAAATTAAATATAAAAGTCAAATGGATAAAAAAATGATACAAGTAGAGAAAAAAAAATTAATATTCAAATTTAAAACATATAAAATTAATAGTTTATAAATATAAAGAAGGTAAGTGTGTGATGAGATTGGAAAAATAAATTTAAAATTTAAAATAATTATAATTAGTCTGATTCAAATTTAAAATAAAATATACCAATTAATTAAATTGTTCTGCATCAATTCAATTTATTTAGTTATTATAAAATTCATTGAGTGAATCCGATTGAATGAACATTCCCCAGGCAAGAGGTGGGTGAAAGTAAAAGCATTTATTTATTTGTTTATTTATTTCTGTCGTAATTGTTATGCATACAACCTTTGATTTGGGCTTGAGGCCCGTTGTCCGTGTGTTTCTATGTTGGGAGCTGCTATTCCTGCTACCAAATTTGCTGTTCACAAAAACAACATTGGCCAAATTATCTTCCTACCCTCCTAACATTCTTACACCTCCAACCTTTTTGCTTCCTCTCTCACAACACCCCCACCCTTTCCCATCCTCTCTCACACTGTTTTTTCTTTCCTTTTCTTTGTTATCTGAATTTTGATGCACAATAAAATTATGATTCTATTTTATGCTGCAGACCATAACAATAGAATCATAATTTTGCTAAGAATATTTGATTTGTTGTCCTGTTTTTAATTTTCCAAATGGTTTTGTTAGAGTTTATAGGAATTGAAATACTTTTATTTATGATGAAGTGACGATGTCAAGTGGTTGAGGAAATATGATTGATGCAAATTAATCTAGGCCTTTAATGTTAATTACAAAGTTTGTTAATTTTTGTTAACCATGTATATTCTACTATAATTCATGTTTGGTTTATGGTTTATACCAATTATTGTGTTGCTTGTCAAAAAACCAACAAAAACATAATTCTAAAGGAGAGTTGTACAACAAAATCATATTTTTGTTTAACATATATTTGGGTGGAAAAAAATAAAAAAAAAAACATAATTTTATTGGAGAGTTGTACAATAAAATCATGTTTTTCTTATATTACTTTTTTTACCCTAACATGTTAAACAGAAACACGCTTTCATTACGTAATTGCATAATTCTACAAAGAAATCATATTTATGTGGGAATGGTATCTTCAAGAAATAATAAAATCACCAACGTGGGCAGTGAGAATAACATTTTTGGCGTGAATAGAAAATCTTTTAATATATAATACTTGAATAAAATTACCTAAAAAACCTTTAAAGAAAAAAAATATATAACTTTTTTATTTTGTTGAATGCTGTTCATTATAATTAAGAGCAAATTGTATTAACACTTTATATGAGCATTTTTTTTTCTATCCAAATCTTATTAAAGTTTAAAACTATTACACTAATATTATCTTATATATTTGAAAATATTATATTCACTTTTTTTCTTCACTAATATTTTCTTATATATTTGAAAATTTTATATTTACTTTTTTTCTACACTAATTTCATTTAAGTTTCAAAATATTACACTAAAAATCTCTTTCATGTTTAAAAATATTAATCTAACACTCTATTAATATTTTCCTCAAATTTTACACTAATCCTCTGATAAGGGAGGTGAGTCCTTATAAGAGAGGCGGATTTAATTGTTAAAAAAAATGAGAAAGTAGTTATGTAATTATAGAAAATTTGAAGAAGGTGTTGTTGTACTTTATAATTACATGCAGTTCCCACTTTTTTTTTCGTTTGGTATAAGCTCTCGATTCAATTCTATCATGATTAATATACTTTCCAACCCAACCTAGAAAAGAACAAATTGTGGTACACCGGTCAACTGAGTAAAATAGATTTGGTAGAAAAATGAAGACATTTGGAGAATTGATTTTTCTTAAAAATTAAAATTTCAAACCTTAATAAAACTAAACTTCTCGGTTATTCCATTGGATTAAACAATATATGTGAAGTGAACGCTTAGAATAAGATAAAACTTACAAACAACTAAATGTTTTATTGCTTGGACTTGGCATTTTTTCTATTTCAAACAATTATATCATTCAGGCGTTATATGATAAAATTAAATTAAAAATTACTGAAATAATAACATATGTTAAATTATATTTTTAATTTAATAGAAAAGGTATTATAATTAAAAAAAATTAATGAAACATAAGAAATAACGAGAAATATATTTTAATTAAGAAATTAACTCAAAAAATAATATGATAAAAACTGGTTTTAAAATTTTTAAAAACATTAGTTATATAATTAAAGAGTGTATTAATTCTTATTAAATGAAGCTTTTAAAATGCGAGCAACAAAATATCAGAATCAAGACTAAAACATGTCTAAACAGAAGTCATCTCAACTTATCAATTCAGAGTTACATGGAACTTTCCGTCGTTTGATTATCAACGTAAGCCTTGGAAGTCAATAACAATTACCAATTCCCACTTTCCTTCCATGCATTATCGATTGCAGTCTGCGTTTAAAAGTTTGATTTGTTTAATTAATAGTATTAATTAAAGAAAGAAGTTGTATGGAGTAAATTGCAACCTTTATCCAAAAAATCAATGGCTCAATAAATTGCATTAGTTTGCAATAAAAAAAATCTTGACCTTATGTTTGGATGCAACAAGTAATGTATTTTAACTGAAATATTACAAAATCTTCCTATGTAATCTGTTTGAATAGGATATTTTGAAAGTAATTGAAATATTATCATTTTTTAAAAGTATTGACAGAATTTTAAATTCTCAACAAAAATAAAGGAATTAAAATTTCTCACTCTCTATAAAACATTATAAGCTCACACTCACTCTCTCCCTCTGAGTACACCTTGGCGTCACGAGCTATCACTTGTTCTACAATCACGATCACCTCCACTTACAAGTAGATTTTTCTTTCTGTTCATCACAATCTTTTCTTTCTCTCACTATAGGTCTCTCTCTCTCTCTCTCGCTGTTTATTTCTTCTCTCAATTTTATGTTTCTTTGATTTTGATTTCATTTTTGTAGCTACAAGATTCGCTTGATTTTATTATGTTTCATTTTCTTTCATTTATTTTGTTTCAATGATTTTGATATGTTAGTGGGTGTGGAATTGAATGAGTTTGGAGTTGAGATAGGTTGTGAACACCATATGTTTGTGAATATGCATCAAAGAGAAATAGAGATATAATCAATAGATTGAGTTTAATTTAAATCACTTTGGTTTGCTTTCACGCGTGTTTAACTGTTTATCATTGTATTGTATGCTTCTTTGAAATTCGTATTTCATTTCTACTGTTGTTTGAATATGAAAGCCCAATTAGGTAAGTTGTGTTATTGTTAACCGATTCGCAAGTATATCAATTTTGTGACAAGTAGTAAAGTACTTAGAAGTGCGAGTGTCGAATCCACATGACTTAGATTGAATCAAATCCAATTTAAAAACAAGAGATAAAGAAATAAAATAATAGATAAAGAAATATAGGAGATAAGATAAAGATTTAAAAGAAAAATAAAAGATTTAAAGATAAGAATAGACGATAAAATATTTAAATTAAATGATGATAAAGATAAAAGAAAATAGAAGATAAATAAAGATAAGATAAAAAAGTAAAAGATAAGAAACAAAAGATAAGATAAAGATAGAATTAGAATGCAACGATATTGGGGCCTAATATGTCAAAATTACTTATAATATAATGTAATTGATTTTCTCTATTTTATGAAATCTGTGTTTCCATCCGCATCTACTGAATTACCCTATCTTTGATTTTCCGCATGAAGGGCCTACTTTATTTATTCTCCCCCCAAATTTCTTTGCAGAGATGAAATAACAAACCACATTAAGATAAGAGATGCAAAAACTCATGGGCAAAATAAATGTCAATCTATTTCTAGCAATAAATTTATTAAGATACCATTCCCCAATTCTTTAAAAAATAACCATTTTTTAATGCATTACTCTCTAAATAGTATATGGGTGATCAAACCATAAAGCAGAAAAGCATAGAGAAGAAAAGAATTACATTACAAGAGTTTGACCTCCAGGCTCCCAACAAAAGGGGTTTAGCCTCTCATAGCCATGAGAGGCATGGCTTTACACGTCAGGGGATTAATGGAAGAAGGTGATGGATGACTAATAACCAGAAAAAGGAGAATGACTAAAGAGAGAGGGTTTCCCCTAAGGGATAAACTCTGTGTGTGGGTTGTGAGACTGTGTGTCTTTTCCTTCTGCTTTCTCCTCCTTATATGATATTTGCTGCTAGGTCGGCAAGTGTACCGATTCACACAAATAGTATATTAAAACGGTAAAATCGAGTATCGTATCCATAGAGAATTTGTTTCACTCAGAACTGTACATTCAATAAGCAAACATTTGTATAAATTGAAAGCTAGTAAATATCAAGTTGGGTTTTTGTTCTAAAATCTATTTAAATACAAAGTAAATATCTAAAGTTTGAGAAGTAAAAACAGACAAGTAAAAAGCGTCGAGTCGTTCTACTAAATTTTCCTCGATATTGTTATGTATTTTTCTCTATTTAATGTTATCCTAGTGTTCTTATGCTGAGAAATTACCCAAATCAAGATCCTTCTAGTGAATGGGTCTAACTCTCTTTAAACCTTGTCCTTGATCCCTCAACAAACTCAACCTAAAAGAGTTGCATTAAGTCTACAACATAATATGGACTAGATCGCTGCACTCCATTCCTAGACATACAACTTTCTAGCTTGCTCTACCAAGTTCTAAGGCTTTAAAGCACTTTCCAATGCTAAAAATCCTATCTATACATACAAATGGGTGATCAAGCCACAAGCATGTAAAAATAAGCATACATAGAAGCAATGAACACAGAAAAATAACATTAAATAGATAGTGAAAGAATGTTACATCAAGGGTTCAGCAAAACATCCCAACCAAGAGGTTTAACCTTCCATTACAAGAAATGAATGTCCAATACAAGGAAGAACAGAGTTTAAGTGGAAGAAAATGGCTAAGAAGGTTGAGGATGTCTCCTTCAACCTCTAGAACCCTAATCTCACTCCTCTAACCTAAACTTTATTGGTGACTTGAATTTTGTCGCTTCAGCTTCTCCTTTGGCTCTGTTTTTCGACTCCTCCTTTAGTTTCCACCAACTTCAGTGTTTTAAAGGCTACTTGGACATTTTAGCTTCTGAATGCCTGCTTAGCAAGATTGGCTCGCTAAGCGAGAGTAAATGAAATTCTGCTTAGCGAGCTGGGCGTGCTGAGCGCGAGAAGAGACACCCTACTCGCTGGGCAAGCTTGCGGCGCGCTGGGTGAGCACATCTCTGATTGATCCTCTTCTAGGGTTTTCCAGCACGCTAAGCGAGCTGCATGCCTCGCTTAGCGGATATCACTCACTAAGCACATATGCCTCGCTTAGCGAGACATCAGCTATTTGAACCTTCTCTTCTTTTAACCTGAAATTAAAGTGGTTTCAACATTAATTCACAAAATGGGAGTATCTACTATATAAAATCAAACTAAACATGAAAATATGTACAATTCCTACAAAAAGAACCATAAATTGGAGGTAAAGCGCTATTTTTGTGCAAATATTCAATACAAAACTTAGTCGTAAATAGCGATTAACATATAGGCACTAGGTAGCTTACTTTTCATGCTGACTTTGCGCTAAGCGCGCCTTTGGGCTTCTTCGTGGACCTTATGCGCGTTAAGCCTGCAGTGCGCGCTTAGCCTGTAACGCGGGCTAAGCCTGCAGTGTGTGCTAAGCCTCCATTGCGCGCTTAACGAGCGTCTGATTCTTCCAACTTTTTCTTTAAGGTTTTTTCTTTCAGTTTTTACATCAATTTTTCCTCAAAACACTTGAAATCTTCTTCTTTTGAATTCTGCTAATCACAAATAACAAAGATGTTAATTTCTTCATTATTTCATTAAAAACAATAATAAAGTAAAGAAATTGCAATCATTCTTAGCCAAAATTGACTATCAAATTAGCTTATATTTCACAGTTATCAGTTACTTGTCTTTGTTTGGTACCTTTAGCTATGTCCTTTGCTATTTCTTATTGTATTGGAGCTTAAGTCAACATATGGGTTGGTAAGCGAGTTCACTGTTTTGTATTTGTATGCCTTATTTACTTTAGTTGATCAAGTTGATTAGGAGAATTGCATACCTCTGATTTGTACTTGTATTTGTGTGTCTTATCTACATAAATTAGATTTCATAAATCCAATTAAAATTTCATCACATTTGTCATCGATCCTTTGAACTCATGACAATTACAAACATTATAACTAATGAAAAAAGTTACAAATACTAGAAAGCATGAACAACATCAACCAATGATAATATCAAGTCCACAAAACAGGTGAAACGCTGAACTTGATGCCTACAAATCATTAGCTACGAGTAGTATGAATGTAAGTAATATGAAATCTGAGGAAGTTTGAGTTCATCCATTCAAGCTGATCAATTAGCTGGTCAATGGTCAATATTTTGTATTTGTGTGCCTTATTTACATTAGTAGCACTTTGAAGTAGCTTTATGGTTCTCGTGGCTGATATTGTGCTACTATTATGGTTTAGTGATCCATTAAAACTTGAATCACTATGTAAGTTTGTGTCATATAAAGTGGGTGTTCAAAAATATGTTATCATTGGATATGTTATGGATATAACTCTAGTGATCTTTGATGGTCGAGAAAGTATACGTGGTTCATTTGTTCAATGTATAAGGACTTGTTGAGCCAAAAGAAGTTGTTTCCTCTGTGATCTTGACTATGTATGTGCATATGTGTTGCAATTGCATAAAATGGTAGCTTTTGTTAATTACTTAGGAGTCTTGTTGGACCAAGCATTTACCACTAGACCAAAAACCATAGTTGATGGTAAAGATACAACTTTATTTCCTTGAAGCTTCGAATGCATTGACCTATTTATGAATTGGCCCTATAAATAGTAAATGGCACAATATACTGAAGTCCACACTTAAGCAAATAGTAAACTCATTATAGATCAGAAGTAGCACAAATAAAAGGAAAATTATGAATTTCAAGATCCTTTGTTTTTGACATGATAATATATACAAAAAAAGTTAGTTATACAAGCTCAGACCTATAGCTCAAACAAACAAAAACATCATTGGGCACATCATCAGTAACCTAAGGTGAGTAACCTTTTGTCTACATTTTTAATTTCAACTTTTAAATTAGAAAATTGTGTCTTTTTATGCCTAGTTGAAGTGATATTTTTACTATAATTATTTGCCTTTTCTATTGTGACATATATTGGTTATTGTGAACAAGGAATAGAGAGGAGTTGCGTTCTTACAAAGCAAGAAAAAAAAAAGTTGATTCTTTTAAATTATTTGTTTATGTTGTTTGTTTTAGATCCTCTAATTTGCAAAATAGTTCTTAAATGATTAAGTATTATCGGTGAAATGACATCAATGTGGATGATGTATGATTTTAGGCCTTGATATGGATTGAAGTACTTTCTTTTCTTACGAACAATAAAATTAATATCAATATTTGAATTTTGTATGAGATTATTGTCCTTAAATTACGTAATTGTTTAATTTCAATATACTTTTTTTTAATAAGAAATTAGATTGAACAAGCAATTACATACCATTCATCTTTAAATTTGTAATATTGTTTAATTCAAGTTTTTTTTGTGTTAATACAAGAATATTGTGTAAGATTCAAAATTGTTTAACATTAAAATTATTTTGATTATTTAATTATTAAATATTAAAAAATTGATTATTAAATATTGTTTACCATTAAATTTATTTTGAATATTTAACTATTTTAAAAATGACTAATATTTATTTTTATTCAATATTGAAATTTTAATTTTTAAATTTATTTAAAAATGAAAATTAAAATTTCATTGAAATTGAATTACTTTATCCAAACAAAGAAATTAAAATACAAGAAATTAAATTGTTTCATCCAAACAAAATATTTACAAAATGAAAGAAATTTAAATGAAGACAATTAAAATGTTATGTATTTGAATTTCTTACAAATTTTTAAATCCTTCATCCAAATATAGGGTAAATATATTTTCAGTGTCTTTGGACCTAATTTTTTTTGTCTCTTAAATTTAAAAGCAATTAATTATTTTCCTCTCCTAATTTGAAAATAATTTACTTTTTGTAATTTGTAGTCATTTTAGTCTCTTAATAAGGACTGGAAGTGAGTTATTTTTAAATTATTAGGAGTTGAAAACAATCACTTTTAAATTAAAAAAGCTAAATTTAAATTTAAGAGATAAAAAATATAATTAAGACATAACGAATAATGTATGTTCACTTGCATGGTTTTCTTCTGTCATTATCAAAGACTTTAATTTCTAACTCTAATAAAACAAAAGACTTTAATTTCTTCAAATGCCTCAAATATGGCCGGTATTGGTTATTTGGTATTTGGTGGTGTCCGGAATTTCCGATGCCGTACATACGAAAGCCAAAACGAGTTAGTGCAAAGGTAGTTACGTGCATGCCCTCTATTTGACTTTAAGTCAATAATGTATATTTAAATATTGTTAAATTGAATAATTTGTAAGAAATCAAAGTGGTATATCACCAATATTCTAACGCCCCATATTGTTAAATATTGCAAACTCATTAAATTAACAAAACTGACGGGTTTTGTAATCATAGTATTCATTGAGAAATTCCTTTTGGCATTTGAAAACAGGTTCATCGCCCCATATGAAGAAAAAGATATAAAAAAAACCTTGTAATCAAGTTATTTTTGCACCAACAAAGGCGATTATACAGAGTAATCTCTTTGGAGGCATAAATACAGTCAAAGTGAGTTTTGTCTCAACAAAACCTTTCTCATAATTAAAACCAACATGCTTTAAAAATTTAGCTATCTATCACATACGTCGGGGGTTTATCGATCGTAATCAAGTTTTTCTACTACAGAAAGAGAAAAGACCATTAAGCGTAAAGTTCTTATAACAATTAGGCAAAGAAAAAACACGATAATTATAAAGTTACCTTGAGTGCATTCAAGATCCTCAGCACTGAGAGCTGCACACAAAAGCAAACACACTCGAATTTAGACCTAGTTTTTAAATCAAGCAATAATAATTCTTAAGTAGATCTATTCACTCGAATCCATGGTCTGGATATAAAATGTAAAAACAGTGAAAAGCTTTTTACCTTGAGATAAAAGATGCCCAATGATTAAAGCCTCATGATTTTTCATTGAATGAGGATGGTCTGGCACCAAAGTCTGAGGATATAAGAGGAAATAGTTATTAAAATGGAAAAAATGATTAAAAAAAACAAAAATGAAATATAGCAAGCATATATATCAATAAAATTTAGAAATTATTTTCAAGTTGTAGGTAGAAGAACCTAAGAGAAAAAAAACAAATCAAGGACCCATGTTTCTTGAGATAAGTTGAAGATAAAGGGAAATAGTTTCTTCCTCCTGGCGACCCATGTTTTCTCTATCGAAATTTGCCATAAAACTATCCCTAAATAATTTCTTTCACTTCCTTTGGACCCTCAAGTCCTTAATTTGTATTCAATATCACGATTTCAGAAAAAGAGACAATGAAACTTCACAAAAGAATCATATTCATCTTCAATCAAGATTTTAGTAACAGAAAGAATAGGAGAATGTGATAGATGTCGGTTGTCAAAAGCTAAAAATCACATACGAATCAAAATTAAAAAAGAATCCATAACTCCAAACACAAGAAACATCTGGAGCATAAATTAGAGAAAACCCTCACACTACTGTAGATCTCGCAACCTACACGACCTGCTAGAGTGAGCGTTGACGGCGACAGCGGCACGACGGAGAGGCGCTAGTGGAGCCGCCAACGAAACTATGAAGGAAAGAAACACAAACGAAAATGTACCTGTGACACAAAGGAATATCTTAGATCTTAAAAGAGTTTGAGAGCTCTGAGAAGCTAAAAGGGAAAGTGTACTTAAGACGCGAAGCATTGTCGCGGAGAGAGAAGCCGCGAAGTGCACGATGGAGTTCACAGGTGTGAGGATGCGAGATGGATATATAGGAAAAACTTCTGAGGGATCGAGAGCTTTGGGCGACAAATATTGTCATAAGATTGGATATCAGAAACATTGGCAACATCGGTTCCGATGTTAAAAGGAAAAAACAACATCAATTTTATAAAAAATGATGTTGTTTTAAAATAATTAATCTTAATTGAAACTCAACATAGATTATTTTAAAACTGATGTTAATAATGATATCATAAGTTTTATATTATTATCAGTTTTTATGAGAATTGATGTTAAATGATCCTCTTTAAATTCACATTTTCTAATAATGGGGTGAGAAAAATCAATATAAAAATTCTTGTATTTTTGAACTATTCTTTTATTTCTTATTTAACTAACCACCTTGTTTCAAATATCTTGTTTAAGTGGTTTTCATAAAAGTTTGGATAGGAAGTTTTTTTTTAAAAACAGTTTGGTATGACACTTTTGCATAGTCTCACGAACCAATAATACTTAGTCAATTAGTCTTTTAAAGAGATTTGCAAAAATTGTTTGAAATATGATTAACCTTCTTATGTTTTCCTTTGTCTTATACATTTATAGGGATTTGGATTGAGTATATCATGAACAACAAAAGCAAAATTGTCACAAAGGTCAATTACTTTGTTTTTTTTGTTCGATCTTTGTTATGTCGTTCATCCACATCCTTTATACTTTCAAAAAGCAAAAATTCTAGAATGGTGAACACATAAGATATTCAAGTTGTGAGGACAATTTGTGCTGGATGTGGTGCTTTGAATGTTTCAATGAGTAGCATCAACCATGATTGATCCTACGTTCGTGTCGATCATAAGTCGACGCTAATATACACGACTTAAAGCTAATGCTACTTTGCGTTGGTTATTGGAAGACGATATCAACGCCTCTTTTTTTGAGTCAGTGTCAAGTTTAGCAGTGATTTTGTGGCCGACACAACATAACAACTATTTGTTTATGGAACTAATTAACTTCAAGCTTTAGTGTTGCACAAGTGGCCGATGCAAAGCCGATACAAGTACACATTTAGCATGGGCTTTCATGATTTAAATCGATGCTATAATGTGAAATTCTTATAATGCAAAAACATGATTAAAATATGAATAAGTAGCAGTAACAAAATTATTCCTTCGAATATTAATAAAGTTATTCATGTAAGACTAAAATTTGAGACTACTGATGATTAAATTAGAAGAGCCATATGCCAATTAATCCGTACACTTGGTGATGATTTATTTTATTTATTTCTTACCTTTTAAATCTCGATCATCTAATTAAAAATTATACATCTAGTAACTTATTTTTCACTATACACTGGTGTGCCACATTCTTTTTTTGACTTCCCGTGTATAAACAGAGATATACAATCGTCACAATGGCCTTTTATTCTTATAGTAGTAAAACAATAGTTCTTGCTGTCAAACAAATAACAGTACTTCTCTAAACTCCCATTACCACAATTGTTTTACTTTTACCAGATAAAGATGAGTACTGTCAATGTTCAACAGTCAAAAGCCTTGAAAAAACGGGAGTTTCTTGTTAGTTAAGACCAATGACTTTTAAAGCCACAATGGAGGAAGAAAATATCCATTAGAAAAAGACCGTAGACTTTGCCCATTTTTTCACTCCACACGGAGCCAAAGCCAACAACGACAACAACAAAGTCCTCATAAACCCCATAACCCAAACCAAAACCAAAACCCATCTCCTTCTCCTCCCATTGAACTCCTTCTCTTTCCCTCTGTCTCTCTCTCTCTCTCACACACAAAGAGGCCATGGATTACTTCGACCATGATCATGATCATGACCCATTCCACGACCACGACGACTTCAACAGAAGGATACTCATCATGGCCATAGTTTCCTTATCAGTGGTCTTGGTTCTTGTCTTTGCACTTCACCTCTACGCAAGGGTTTTCCTCCGCCGCCAAACTCGCCGCAGAGCCGCCATATACCAACTGAGCCTCAACGTGGCACAAGCACACGCCGAGCCACACAACAACACAGGGCTGAACCCTGCCCTCATCACCACCCTTCCCACCTTCCCCTTCAAACAAAACCAACACCATGATTCTGCTGAGTGTGCCGTGTGCTTGAGCGTTCTAGAAGACGGAGAACACGTGAGGCTTCTTCCCAATTGCAAACACAGCTTCCACGTCAGCTGCATCGACACGTGGCTTTCTTCGCACTCCACGTGTCCCATTTGTCGGACCAAGGCCGGACCGGTCCAGCTCGAACCGGTCCGCCTCGAACCTCAGCCCCGTGAGGGCCCCACTGGCTTGGTTCTTGCTGATGTTGTTGCACCCACGGCTCCTCTATTGTTTGAAAACGTGGAAGGAACCTCGGATGGTGCTAATAATAATGGGTCACCTAAGGTTAGTGGTTCGAATTCGAGGTTGAGTTCGTTCAGAAGGATTCTCAGTAGGGAGAGATCGATGAGGAGGATTCTACCTTCTAGCCATGATGATGTTGAACATGACTTAGAGAGGCAGTGAGAACTGAGAAATTAATTATTGAGGTACCAACACCATGTATCTGGTTTTGATTATTTGTGTGAAGTGTCTCTGATTTTTATTTTATTTTATTTAAATTCCATAGTTTGTTTTGTTCTTTGGTTTTATTTACATAGTGAATGAGTTTCGGTGGGAAGTCAAAAATCAGGATCCTGATAGTTGGGATTCTTGTTGACTTGCTCCTATAAATATAAGGTATTAACTGTTGGAGAAAAGAAGAGTGCAACAGAAAAATGCAAAAAATTCTGTTTCTGATTAATAGAAGTTATACAACACTGATTACTCTCTATTTATAACATTCAGTTTTTGTAAAATAGAAAAATACAAGCTGTTATATTGATACTTCGTATTCAACCCCTTAACTATTTTAATCACTTTCTAACACTCCTTTTGATTCAAAAGTTTTATAAGCAAACTACATTGGGTAACTTTCTCAACTCTTTAAATCTTTCAGCCTTCAATGACTTAATCATTATATCAGCCAATTGAATTTTTGACCTGCAATGCCTTAGTTTAATTCTGCCTTTACTTACTTGATCTTGAGGAAATGAAATTTAGTGTCTATATCCTTGCTTCTTTCATGAGCTATTGGATTCTTGGCCAAATCTATAGCTGATTTGCTGTCTATAATTAGTTTAACAGTTTCATCTGAAGATACTTTCAATTCATTAATGAGGGATGAAAGCCAAAGTATTGATTATTTGTGTGAAGTGTCTGTGATTTTTATTTTATTTTTTTTAAATTCCGTAGTTTGTTTTGTTCTATGGTTTTATTTACATAGTGAATGAGTTTCGGTGGGAAGTCAAAAATCAGGATCCTGATAGTTGGGATTCTTGTTGACTTGCTCCTATAAATATAAGGTATTAACAACAAGGAGCCAAACCTCTGATTGACGATTTAGCTTTCACACAGAATAAAATACTACATATATTATCACATTTTCGAGATTATCACATTATGTCATTTTGAGAGAGAGAAGACAATAAAATTGTATTGAAATGAATTTTTCAGTCCATGCATATGTAGAGCAAGACATGGATTTGAATCTCTTGCTGTCATCCACTGCATTATTATAATCACTTATTAAGCTACTACTTCTTAGGCAAATTTCAAAAGCAACCCTAATATAGCAAATAATAATTGAATACAATTGCAGAAAATTGCGTTTGAAAGATATCACTTGAATTTTTCCTGTTTAGTTGAATTTCGGGTAGAGTGCTATATATGGTTCTGTAAAATGTAGAACAACAATTGATTCCATTGTCACCTCAATTCCTGTTAGGGATATGAAAAATTCATTCCAAACGCCATCCTTGTCAAGGATTGAGAAAACTCGTTTTTACTTTTGCCCCATTTTTTTTGGTTGATTTCATATTTTGAAAAAATAGATGACAACTCAAAATACATTTGGAATTAAATGGTACACATGAAAGTGAATGTTCGGAATTAAAAAAAAAAAGAATCTGACATTTCATTTATTTTTATTAATAGTAAAAATTAAAAACGTAAGTTTAAATTTATAATTCAATTCTTAATGGGTTGAATTCATGGTAATTATTGAGTATCTAATTATGACGTTAGTATAGTCCTTGGAAGGCAGGGATTTTTGTCTCTTCAGTCTTCATTTCTCCTCTCCTCCCTTTCAAGTAAATCAAATACGGTAAAATAATAAAGATCTCTCCAATTTTCATCCTATCGAATACTATCTTAAGTTACTCTTTGGAGAATATAAAAAGTAGACATTAAAAGAACTTTGATTTCTTAATTGGATTAATATATTCGATTTGAATTAGATTAGTTTGAATTTAAGAAATGTTAAAGGTTCAAAAGAAAACAAAAGGCTAAACTTTCAGTTTATACTATAAAAGATTAAACTAAAAATGATTAGTAAGAATTAAAAATATAATTAAATATAAATGTTGTTATACAGAAAAATGTAAAACTTAATCTATATGGAGTTTGACTGTTTGAGACTTTGTGTAATTTATAAGTAGAGCCATGATGATATATTCAAATTTCAAAGCCCATGCCTAAATTGAGAAGTGCATTATATTTTTGACGTAATACTTTGACAAATGGTTGTAATCCCATTTGACTTCTTGGTAAAGTCTTTAAAAATACCCTTAGAATTCCATATATCTCTTTAAAAGATTTTAATCTGAAAAAAATAGATATATTGTATTTCTGTTAAATAAATTATCATTTTAACGATCAATTAAAAAGTAAAAGATCCTTTTTGTATCAAGGTTGAAGATCTTGATTTATAAGGCATGCATAATTATGCATGACATGGCAAAATACATATATATCCAACGACTTCTTTGAAGACTAGCTATAGGGACCACCTGATAAATGCAATATCAGAAATACTTTCTCAAGTGACGGCTATTAATTGAGAGGTTTTTGTCTTTAAAAGTGCTACTATTCTATTAGATTTTGTAGAGGTTTATTTTTTTTTCACCTAATATATATATATATATATATAAGGATGTTTTAATGAATAATCAAAATATAATACTTGTCACAAGAGCTTATACGATTTTAGTTTGCAATCAAAGAGTTCACTTGTTCTTTACATCCCTGGTATTAATATAGGCATCTTGAAAATATGTTCGTTATAAGACCATTGAAGCAAAGCTCAAAAGTGAATGTTAAAATATTTAATATAACATTAATTATTTTTCATCAAACTTATAAGATAAAATATTTTGATTTTTTTTTCCGCACAATTATCATGCTACAAAAGATAATTCTTTTGCACAAATAATGTTATTGTATTCTATTATTAAGTAGTTAAGTATGTAAATTAATTAGTGTGAGATTATTTTAATTTAACTAGTAATTTTAAGTTTGAGTCTTAGAAATGTTAAATATTAAGAAAAATAATTTTATTGCTTATAATAATCATACGTGTGTGGCTCGAATATATATGATTATCTCTTGTGATAAATATGTGATTTTTATAGAAAAAGAAAAGAAAAGAGGTTTGCATATAGTAAAATTATTTCAAACAAATGTTGAAATATTGACAACACTATTATCAAAATCAAGCTAGATTAAAAAAATAAAAACGAATAATTATACAAATAAATTTGTATAAAGTCAAACCTTTTAAAATAATTTATATAGTCTTATGGCTTTCTTATACAATTATACCTCTGTTTACTTTTAATGCCCTTAAATACATTTAAATTCGTCTTACGACCATTTTCAGAACTGAATTGGAAATGTTAAGGGATCTAGTGAGTGGATACTGAATAGAATTGCTGCCTTTTTAAATTAAATAAATAGATATTGAAGCCTCTACCGTAGTTTAGTCTTGCTCCATCTCTCTCAACGGGGGTCAAAGAACACTCTGAAATGCAAGTTCATCATCAATTATGGAAATATAAAATGTATTTAGTAAGTAATTATTTATAGTCCACTTTGTACTGCAAAAAAACTAAGTCCAAATTTATAAGAATTATGTTTCTGAGTCTCCAAAATATTTACAAAGAACATAATTGTTGCAACAACCGTTTTGTTTAGAGTATCGTACATATTGCCCAAAAGGGAGTGCTATAAGTCAATTTTTATCCCTCGTAGCTATATGAATTTCCTCAAAGAACCGAAGGGATTAGAGAAAAGCAGAAGAAATGAAAACCAAACCCACCAAAAATCAATATCAACATCGATTTAAAAATAAAATCAGAGTTGTTCAGAGAATTTTTTACCCAATAATACAGATAAAATATATATTTATCCAAAAGATATAAGTCAATTATCATTTACATCCATAATATAAATTAATATTCGGAGAACCGATTTCTCACCTCTCTATTATTTATTTTTTCAATTTTATGTTATGTGATCGATTTCACGTGTTATTTTTTTTTATTTAGCGTTGTCTAAGTTGACGCTAAATACATGTTTAATTACTAGATTTACAAGCATATTTTTATCCAATTTAACGTCGACTAAGTTGATGCTTAATCTTTTACTATAGATAACTGTGAAATCTGAGCTAAATTGATAGTCATTTTTTGCTAATAATGATAATAGTTTCTTCACTTTAGCATTGTTTTGAATGAAATGACGAAGAAATTAACATTTGTTCAATTTTTTATTAGCAGAAGTCAAAAAAAGAATAATAAAATTGTTTTATAGGTAATTTGACAACAAAAAATGTGGAAGAAAAAGAATTAAAGAAGAGTTGAAAGAATTGGACAGCTCGTTCAGGGCGCAATCCAGGCTCAGCGTGCAATGCTCGCTTAGCGGGTAGTTCCAGACTTAGCGTGATGTCTCACTCAGCGTGCAGGTCCAGCTCAGCACGAGAAGACCCACGAGGAGAAGCCCAGTGCGTGCTTAACGCACCGATAGATGCACGCTCAAGGCGAAATCAATGTGAAAAGTAAGCTACCTCATGCCTATAAAAGACAGACCGAGTCTCAGAGCTCTCTCTAATGTAGAAATCCCCAAAGTTCGAGCCTCTCCCTTAGGGGAAACCCTCTTCCCTTAGTCATTCTCCATTTTCTTGTTATTAGTCATCCATCACCTTCTTCCATTAACCCCTGAACATGAGAGGCTAAACCCTCATTGTTGGGCGCCTCGAGGTCAAAAAGCTTGTAATGTAATTCTCTATTTATTATCTAATTAATGTTATTTTGTTTCCATTATTTTTCTTTGTGCTCATTTATTATTATAGTTTGATCATCCATATAATGTTTAGAGGGTAATGCATTCAAAAATTGTTATTTTCTAAAGAACTGGGGAAGGGTAACTTAATAAATTCATTGCTAGAAATAGATTGACATTTGTTTTGCCCACGAATTTTTGCATCTCTTATCTTTATGGAGTTTGTTATTTGATCTCTGCAAAAAAAAATTGAGAAAAAAAAGATAAATAAACTAGGCCCTTTGTGTGGGAGACCAAATATAGGGTGATTCAGTAGATGCGGGTGGAAAAAGGGAATTCATTCATTAGAGAAAATCTTGTATATTACATCATAAGTAGTTTTGGCATACTAGGCCCCCAACATCATTGTATCCTGATTCCATCTTTTCACATTTAAATCGTTGTTTATTTTTTCCTGTTATCTTTTTCTCTTTTACTCTAAATTTCACACTTACAATTTTTTGTCTCTATATTCTTCCCCTTCTTTTCATTGCTTAATAGTTGAGTTTGTATCATCTAAGTACAATCAAAGTCTCTATTAACAACTAATTTCATTGTAAACTTTGTAATTATAATATATTCTTCATTTTTGTACTTATATTTTATAATCTTAACAAAAAAATTGAAACAAAAATTAAGAAAGTACATATGTATAAAAAAAACTACTTATGTTTTTAAAAATATTTTTTTAATAAAATATGAATTTTTTTATATATTTTTATAATCTTATATAGGTATTTTGTGTCGATTTGACCGACACTAAATTCTTTCGTGCATGATACCACTTTGATATCAAGTTATTTAGCATCAACTTAGCCGATACTAAATAAAAAAAAATAACAGTGTGAAATTAGTTCCTTAGGAACCGATTTTACAACGTAAAAATATAAAAATAAATAAAAGAGAGATGAGAAATCGATTTAGGAGAAACTGATTTCTCACATATAAACAGTAGTTTGTATCATAAATATAAATAATAGTTGACTTGTATCATTTGAATAAATATATATTTTATTTGTATTATCGGGTCAAAAAATTCTTGTTCAAAACTCTTATAAGTCATTGGATATTTTATTTTTAACCAATGATTAAAATGCACTAGCTTTGAAATCTCCTCATTATAGACTTGGCCACTTCTCTGCAATTCATTTAGTTAGTCAAGTAAGTTGATGTAATCCATATGATTGTTGTAGTAGGTTTGATTTGCTCCATACTGATGGTACAAATGAAATAGATGGCGCTAACATTTCCTTGTTTAAAATAATTTATTAATATATACGGATTTGCCGGAGTCACATTTTGCAGAGTGTTGGATGTTAGATTTTTATGAACTGTGAAAATTAAAATAATATATGTGATGCACCTCTCAAAATTCAAGTTTGTCTGAAAAATTATATTAGAATTGATATTATTGCTAAGTACAGAAAGCTAGAAATTTGTAACAGATTAGGTTGAAAAGAAACCTTTGGCAGATGAGTAATCCTTACAAAGGCACACACTCAACAATTCAGCTTTAGGAACAACCAATTATATAATTAGTTAATTACACATGTAACACAATTAAAAATTAAAAAATAACAAGAAAAGTGATCAACCGGTGACAAGCTCACAATTAGTTTGTCTCTTGCGAGAAATCAGAGCTACTGTGGCTGTGTTAGCATGTGGGTGGAGAATTTAATCAGAAGTCTACTTTGTTGTTCTATAATGAGATTTTTTTTTTCTTTTTCATTTTCACTGAGTTCATTTGTGCCTCGTCTCTCTTATTCGTTCTTGTAAATTAACCATGATATGAATTATTCATCTCTTAAGAGATAAAAGGTATGCTAATGAACATAAGAAAAAGGCAATGGTTCCATCTTCAATTTCTAAAATTCTAATACCCTCCGCTGGACTGCTTCAGCCTAAGTGGACTAAACCACATTGTACTTGGTTGAGGCTGTTCATGTCTGTTTAGTAAATTCATATAGGATTATTCAAGGAGGGAAGGCTGGTATGGAATCACAAAGTTTAAGGATTTCTCCAATGCAAGTTTTTTAAGTGGATTTCTTAGCACATGAAAAGTTGATTTTTGTGGTCTTCTTATTTTCATGTTATTTCTAAAATATTCATTGTTCCAATAGTAAAAAATTTTAAGAAACTCACTTTCATATATTTTTTTTATTTTCATGTATTTGTTAATGGAAAGAAAATATTTTTAAAATTTTAAGAAACAGTTCCTTAAATAATAAACTATTCTTATTCTGAAAAACCCACAATGTCTCGTAAACTCTCTCCAATGGTAAGATTTCTTGCAAAAACAGTTTCTTCTCTTAAGAAACCCATCAAGCACCTCCCATTGGAGATGCTTAGGCAGCAACCAGATTTGGGGGTGGTTGCATTGAATAGTGATGGTTCTGTTGTACAAAATGGTCTACATGCATCATATGCAGTGGCTTGGTTAGAGATGAAAACAGCAGGTTCCTTGTTGGATTTGCAGTGAAGTTAGGAGTTTGTTCGATCTTGGAGGCTGAACTTCATGGAATTTATCAGGGGTTGCAAATTGTTTGGAATGGAATCTGACTCCAAAATAACCTTCTTGTACTTTGTTTTTCTCAGAAGTTTCTAGTGTTCTTTTGTTAGAAGCTTAGCCCTTTTTTTAATTTAAAAAATAAAAACACATTGTATTGAATTAAGGATTGGTTAAAAGAGCATTGACATACTAAACTTTTGGACAACACATAGGCTCAAAGAGCAAAGTAGAAGGCTTTACTTACTTCTTTTGGAAAGATTCTAAACTCTAGTAAGGCAAGCTAAATATATCTGCACCAATTATAAAGCAAATAATTAGAATCACGAGCACTTCAAGTTCTTTGGATAGGCATATAACAACAACTCACCTGAGTTAAGATTTAGAGCAGACTAGTAATCATATCAGTATGAGAAAAACTTACCTCAGGATGTTGCCATTTCAACAACTGAAGGTCTATGCAATCATAATTCATAAGACCATTTTAGATGAGAACATAACAACCTTCCATTTACTCAAATTCAATTTTAAATGAGGTACAATCTCCTTCAAAGTGGTGATTTTAATCAATACTTTGCTAGCAAAACTACAAATTTGGAAGCAGCTGAGCATAACAATAGATTATAGTACAGAATCACAGACAGATTGGTACTATTTCACAAATATAATTATCCTTAAACAATCCGTGAAATTGAAACTAGCATAAACAAAAAATGTGTAGTGACAATAAATGGCGCAAGCCACCACCTCCAAACAACTCCACCGCACCCACTCGTTTCTTCCCCGGGCATCAATCCCATAGAAGACACCGATCCCGAGAAACTCCCATTGTTCACTAACAAACTGCATCACAAAATTGGACCTTAAACTTTCACAACTCAAAATAAAAGCCCCCAGAAAAAAAAAAAAAAAAAACCTGAACTCTTACCTAGAAGGGAGCTTACAATTACCAAAACCTGAAAAATAATATATATATATATATATATATATATATATATATATATATATATATATAACAAGAAACATAGCATATTAGCAACAATAAATTTAGGGGAATGAAGAAAAAGAAGAAGAAAAAAGGGGTGGAAGGAACACTGACTGGGGTTGAAGGAGGTAATGGCGGCGTTGTTGCCGAAGTTGCAATTCTCTTCAGAGATAGCGTGTTTGCGGAAATAATCATTGAAAGCATACGACGCCGTATTCTGCATACTGGAAGGGTCGAAGCAGGGTCCTCCTCCCTGAATCGCTCCGCAATCGGCTCCGCCTGCGCCGCAAGCCCACTCCACCGCCGATTGCAGCGCCGTGTCCTCCGCGTTGTTCTTCGCCACGCACCACACCTCCCTCCCCGGCGCATCGCCGCCGACAAACCCCCATAGAAGAAGAAGAAGAAAAAAGAAGTGCCACGGAGCAAATTCTTCTCTCTTCGACATTGTGTAACCAGTGAACTCAACTCAGTGAGCGAGTAACACCATGTTGTTCTATACAACAAAATCAAAACGTCAAAAGTTGCAACTTGCAGTGGAGTCCGGTACTTCTGGACTTTTGTCCTTTTCTGATTTGTTTGAAAGAAAAGAAAGTGAAATGGAAAAAAAAATAAAGAGAAGAAAATATGAATCACCATGTTATTTTTTTTGCTTGGTTGGATAGAAAATAAAATAAAAGAAAAAAGAGATATAATTGACTTTATTAGGTAATAATTTAAATTTTTCCTTTCATCTAAATTTTACTCCCCAAATTTTCAGAGAAACAACCAAGGGAAATGGTTAAGTAATTCCTAAAAATACAGCCACAACCAACAATGCCAGGGCTTCCTCTAGTGGACGAATTCATAAATTCCTTAGCAGCATTGCCAGAGATTCTGGTTTTACCAAAAACCCATTCCTTAGTATTTTTAGATAAGATATTTTTACCATCGTTCTTAAAAGTCTTGTGGAATATCATAGTAGCAAATGAGGTCCACGTTCTATATTGGTTGATAAAAATTTAATCAACAAATATGTTACATCAATTCTTAGTGCATTTTTTATTTATAAAGTGCTTTCTAGTTTGGTTACATAGAAACTGATGTAGAATGTTCATCCAAATATCATAAAAATGTTTCTCACATACTGCATCAGCTTTCTTGAAATCTATGTAAATTTCTTGTGTAAAAAGCATTTTTTGGTTCCAATGAACTCTTGATTTTTTTTACAATCACTATATAGAGATAAAAAAAAATTATGAGAGAAGCATGAGGTAAGTGATGTAACATTCAAAGACAAAAAGAAATTGTTATAAAAAAAGTGTTGTAAAAAATTGGCCAATCATAATCATCTATTCCTTTTTCGGATGAAATAAGACACAAATGAAAGAAAGATAAAAAGGAAAGAAAAAAAATAAAAAATATAATAAATGAGATTATGAAAAAGAAAAAAAAAAGAGATAAAATGAAAGAACATTCAGATAGAAGTGAAAATGAACGAAAGATTATAATTATTTAAAAAATTGTTATATGAATAATATAATTTTTTATTTATGTTTCACATTCAACTGAATTTTATGTAAGATCTTCAGCACTTAACAAAGACTACTAAAGTTTTAGTTAGGATGGTTAACACAATCAACTCTATAAATAAGAGTTTTCACGGTATAATTTTTATCTTTTTCAATCTAATTATATATGTTGTCTTATGAGTATAAATATGCACTTTACTTTTCTTACGAGTTTGATCTTCATACATTTAGTCCTTGAGTTCGTAGGCATTATCGTTCATTCATTTATTTAGGCCAAATAGTATATGAATGACGGTGGAATCATAATTAACATGCTTTGTAATTAACTGGTAAGAGATTAATAATACGGATTTCAGAATAGGCATAGATATGGCAGCTACAGAAAGAAAAAAGCCAATGCTGCATCTGATTTTTCATCATCGAATTTAAGCATGTTGTAGAATTTATTGTTTGTGTGATTTTCTTGCTACCGTTAGAGAAACACTGGATCTCGCTGGGAACCACCATTATTCAAAGTCGTGGAACATGTAAAAGCAATTCTGCTTTTCTGAATTTTCTTAGATATATGAATTGGCAGAAAGAGAAGGGAACAATCGTTGATAATCAATTTTCTTATTCAAAACAAATTAATTTGATCTATTGCTAGCAGATAACTTAAGATATAGGAAATACAAGCAGAGCTAAAGCCTTTTGTGTCTTTCTGATCTATTGCAACTCAAGGTCACAAAATTCCAACTATAAGAATGGTTCCCTATGGTATCTTTAGTAACATTGCAGTTGATCCATCCAACAGGTCCATCTCAAAACAATAATTATAAATTGTTCTGAAGCATAAGCAATTATAAATTACATTAGGCATTCAATCTTTAGAGAGAAACAGCTAGAGATGTATAAGTACCAAACAAATGAATCTAGAGTGGCTTATGGAAAAGAGTGACAATGAAGTACTCGCCTGTGATGTATAAGGACAAAAACTTATTTCACTTCTTATACTAGATGCCTGTTGAGCTATATTAGCATATGAGCAGCCCCAGTCAAATTATTTCATGATTAAGTCAATTGCTTAGGAAATTTGGTAAACTTTTTGCCGTTCTTCAGTGATCATCAAATATTTGAACACAGTAACGGATGATCCAACTATGTAAATCCATATTTCATCATGATCACAATTCTCTATTAAGTTAGAATAGAACATGCCATATTATGTGTCTACATGATTAAATTTGATTTGAGAAATTCTACAAATTTCTACCCAGGTAAAACACATAGTTCACCCTGAAAGGACATTTTTTTTAAGCAAAAAAGGAATGTGGCAGAAACTAGTGGTTGTTTTCATCCCAACCAGTTTGGCACCAAAACAATCCCCAGCAAAACCTGCACCACCCAATATCATTCATCAAAAGAATAAGAAAAAGCAACAAGGAACCAAGGGGTGACATGGAGCCAAACCCCTGGAAGGCCAAACTAAACTCTACTAAACCTGTAGTAAGGTAGAGCTATTCTGTGCTGTACAAAAAGAAATTTTGAGAATTTTGTAGTTTGGTATTCTTAGGACTTAAAGGAAAATTTAAGATACTGGTTACGACCTGGTATATAAAGCTCTCAAATTCAAAGTGAACTCCATGCAATTGTAAATAGAAGATTATCAAGAATAATTGTTGCATCAGGAAGAGAGCTCAAAACAGGTAGGAAGAATAATTGGTCCAATAATTTGAAGTAAAATCTCACTTCGAGCTGATAAGGACTTGGCTGCCAAGAACATTAAGTACCCATGGCAAAATTAAATCCAAACGTTTTTGTGCAGGTATTTGATCAAATTTGCTGGATCAAGTAAATAAAGGATGGTTCACAACGATCATGGACTCCATCATAAATCATCAAAAAGGGTGCCTGACCTGTGATGATCGATCGTAATTAGACTTAGTTTTTTTTTTTTTTTTGAGAAAGACTTAAATTGTTAATATGAGCAATAAAATGAAAAGGTAAAAGATAGAATGCTTGAAAGTTGAAAGTTATTGTGTTTAGCCCCCTTAATATATATTCATGTCCGAGAATCCTCATTATTTTTGCGCGAGGAGGAAGGCTAAATGATGATATATTATGATAGAATTATCATGTATTGATTCAAAGTTTATTAAAAATGTTGGGTTAATTAAGTCAGTCCTTCAAATTTTTTAATTTTAATTTTTAGTTTTTTTTTAAAAAAATTAGAAGCTAAAAAATTTGAGGGATAAAAACTTAATTAACCCAAAAATGTATTATGATAAAATGTGTATTTAAAAAATGTATTAAGATAACAAAAATATGTTTTCTGAAAATTAATTGACGCTGACATGATAATTTAAATTTTCTTATAACAAGCACTGGCTTTCTCTAGTAGCATATTTACCAGCGGCATTTTTACCAATTTGGGCTACTGAAGAAACTGATAAGCAGAGTTTACCATTTTTTTTCATCAGTTCACATCGAAGTTCAGGGCTGCAAGTTCTCTATTGTAGTAATTTGCAGACTTTATTATTTATTTTTTTTTGAATTTGCAGACATTAATTTAAAACAGGGGGGGCATAACTATGGGTAGCTGTTACCTAGAATTATTTGAGAATCAAATTGCAAATATTGAAATTTACTTTCTCTATTTAATTTTTGTCTTTACTCACATAATTATTCGTCTAATCCAACCTCTATATTTATAGCTCATTCTGTGTGGAGGTCGGAAATTCTGCTGTGACATCGGAAAATGCTTGAGCCTATATTTCCAGACAATGTCTCATTTTTTCCACCGACAACATATGATTCGACATGGATACCCACTAGGACAATTCACCTGGGATATATAGCACGATCAATGATTGGTTCGCTGATCGATTTACAGTTTGTTTGGATACAAAAATAGAAGTACTTTTAACAGCTAAGTAGTTCTCTACAGAAGCTAGAAGTAGAGAAACTCTGATCTTTATTTTGGTATGATTTAAACTAGTAACTACGGTTAATGCAACTAAAGTGTAACCAAATTTTAGTTCGTGGATTGTGTAACTATTACAACTTATTATTAAAATTTCTATGTTGTACTGGTTACGATTGAAGAAAAATATCTTGGTTTAGCCCAAATTTTGCTGCAATCCCCGGGTAAACCGTCCACTTGTCTACAATTTTTGAACTCACTTTGATACAATGATTGGCAGCTCAATGTTTGATATTTCTAGTGGGATTCTACGTCTTCAACTTGCAGACAGCAGGGGTGACATCATCCATGCATGGACCAGGTCATTTCCTTGGCGAGCCAGAGCATAATAGTGAAAAATAAAAGGAGTTTGGGGAGTTTAATGATTATGAAGAATGTTAGTCTAATTTTTTTTTACGGTATCAGAAATTATTATCAATATACTTTTAAAATAATTATTATAAAAATTAATAAATTTATTAATTTGTGATTGTATGATGTTATGTAAATATTTTTCATGATATTTTATTTTTTTAATGAAGAATTATATGATTTTTAAGATATTTATTAAAAAGTCAATAAAAAAACGTATTATACATAATAATTTTTTTAAAAATTGCGAGTCTATTTTCTGATGAAATATGTTAATTATATTCACATATGCTATAAATAAAATTAGTGAGACATTAGACAGGATGGATGAACTCATGAAAGCTACACGCATAAGCAACTAAGGCCTAACATTGCCTCCGTTGGTTGCACCAACGATGAACAAAACACAATTCCTTTTTTCTTTTTGCTCTTCTACTTATCCTTTTGGACCATTTGGTCATGTTATGTTCTTCTTCTTCCCATTACTGCTGTTCTCATTGTCTCTTGATGGAGCTGTCATACATCTTGTAACAAATTAATCAAATTATATACAAATTTATAGCTTGATCAGATACCCGTCAAACTCACAAACCTGGACCACCCTATTTAGTTGGCCACCACACCATATAATTGTAAAACTCTTCCTATCCTAAAAACTGTGATAGTGTGGATGGTTTTACCACTTTCAAGGACAACACTGATAGTTGGAGGATTGGGGTTCGTGAGTAAAATTGACCACTCAACCTTTTTACTGCTGTATATAGTTACTTGACTGCATATGATATGACCATCTCTCTTGTTCCACATGCAAAGGGGACCAAAAGTTTTAGGATTATGGCAAGCATCATCATCTACAATTACTTCTACTGTAGCAAATTGCACAGAAATGCTCCTCAGTTTAGAGATATCACATCTCTAGCTTTATAAATACCTCATTGTTTTTTGAATTTCATCTGCAGGACTAGGACTAGAAGGGAATATGGGGTAATATAAAATAACTAAGTATTGTAAATTTCAAAATTGGAAGAGAGTGAAGTCTCAAAAAGACCTCAAATAAAAACTAATGAGGTATCTTCCTAAAATATATTGAGCAGTTTTGAGCAAATCTCACGATGGCAAAGCTGCAAAGAATTTGAGAATACTCTTCTCACTTTCCACAAGCCAACTATACAATTTTCCTCAAGTATAAGAAATTATTTCATAATTCATAATCATTATTATAGTCCCAATTAATCCTCAATTATGCATCACATAGAATATATTGAAATCACTAATAGTCCAAAATTATGAAATAATTTCTGCTACAAGTAGCATCATATTGTACTTGTATGATGAGTTGTGGCATGCATATGCCTTTGTCTTGTGCTTGTGGCACTTCAGTACGATCCTTTGCTAGAATATTAAGGTAGATGCTAAAATAGTAAATGATGAGATAAGCAATGAACCGAACTGTAGACTGTAGAGCTCAAAGAACAACAGTAGTTAAGCATGTTCACAGCTACCAAACTGTACCGAAAATTCTAGAACGTTTTAAACATAATATAGCTAAGGTATGGTTTAATTTGAAAATTTAGCACATGGACTTAAATTCACTGGAGTGGACCATCTGTAAATCTCATGCATGCCAGCCAAAAGGTCACACTTATGCCAGTGTAAATATCATCACTGCCACCCACAACTATAGCCAAAATATCATCACTGCCACACCCACAACTCATGCCAGTGTATATATATATAAGCCAAAAAGAAAATGGTCTATGTCAATTCCTTATAAATATGTACTAAATCTACTTCTAGGGAAGACACTGTCTACATTTACATTTGGACTCCACATCAAGTCCCGTATATGGATGTGGTCGCTTTCCCATTATTGGAAGAAAATATCTTGTTTCAAGTAGACTCGTATTGATGGATTCGCTTAGAATAGCCTCAACTAATGCAATTATACAAATATAATTTCTCATAATTTGTTGCTAAATTGTTTTTTCTTCCTTACTGTTTTCTTAAATTCCACTCGACTAGTTAGGAAAATTAGTAAAGAGGCCATATGTCTCCAGTATTTTTTGGCAAGAAATTTACCCTAGTTTGGATCCTTTCTTGATAAAAAAAAAAAGTATGTTAGATTTTTACTAATATTTAAAAAAACGAAGCATAATACTACTTCCACATCAGTTTGTTTTCAATTATTACTAGTAAAGAAAGTAAAAAAAAGAAAAAAAAACTAACCCTTTGCCATGATTTCTTTTACTCTTTTACCCTCACATTATGTATTATTTTTTTTTATAAAGAAAATTCAGTAATAAGCCTTACAAATAGAGAAAAAGAGGTAATAAGAGAATGAGAAAAAGGATAAAACTACATGCACTCTTTTCAATGTAATTTACATCACAATCGTCGTACCCTTTTGTCATCATAGGAAGGTATATGATGTCATTGAGTCCATAACACAAAAAATTGTAAAACAATTAAAACTATAATATATACAGGTAAATTGAGTCAACTGACTATTTACATTTTGCCTTTTTTCAATTAATTATGTCAAATAAAATTGATTACATAATACATAATACAGCAAACCATAAAACCCATCAGGACTCACTGACACCTTCCTTTCATGCGCCATCCATCCCTACACACTTGTGTTTGTTTTCCAACATATATATGCATTGAAAAACATGAAACAAAATAGTAGAAAAAGAATCAAAGACAACAAATAAAGAAGTGAAAGAATCATCAACACCAACAATTGCATATACTACCACCTCCCCTCCACTAACTCCTATCTATCAAGTTAAAGTAGATAGACACAACTGTTTCTTCCACACTCCTCTCTTTTGATGTTGCGGCCACTGCTGCACATGTGGATCCCCCTCCATTCTAATCATGCAAGCTTTGAGTGGTCCCCTTCATGTCTAAAGTAAACAACACATCACGTGCCTGCGCAGTTTCATAGCAGAAGCCAATGGCCTCACCACGCACAACGAACATGACTCTTCTCTCAGTGAATAATATTTTTCCTTCATCAACTGACTAATAAAAATTTTAACCACCCAACAGTACGTACGTGACACCATTCAATTAATACATTACCAAGCACAAAAAAAAAAATTAATCTCCTTCCAGTTTCTCCCTTCTCTTATCCAAAATTCTGCAATTTCTTTTTTTACATAAAGAATCACAGTGTCATGTAAATTAGCTAATAAATATAGCTACTTGATATATCATATGTTATAGTGTGATGAATGAATCTTCAAGCGTTGAGAAGTTGTGCTTCCTTTTCTGTTTGAGCATCACATATAGGCTTTGGTGATGGTAATGGTGACCCAGCAGCATTTTCCATCTTCTTGAGGCTTTGTTGGTAATAAACTTGCCTAAGTCTCTCTATCTCCCTCTTCAGTGCCTCTTGATGAGCTGCATGTATATGATTTTGATCAATAATATAAATTGCAAGATTAGTTAAACAATTTTAACTACTACTTGGAGACATGGCACATGATGAACAGACACAAACTTAAATACGCGTGCATGCAAAAGCTTTCACTAAAATCAATATAACTGCACTGCACTTTCATAATTGGTCTGTTTCTTCCTACTAATTAAATTAATGAAATAATTATATAGTACAGTTTCAACTTTCGCGAGAAAAAGGCTAGGAACAGTGCAATTTAATTAGTATTACTCTTTGTTCCACATTGGTTTATCTTTTGATTTATTAATCCTTTGGGAAAAATATATTAATATTAACCAACTTCGAGGAGATGTTAGGTAAATTATCTTCATCTATATTTTGTCATTTCCCGTTTTGTCATGGTCTCGATTAGAAAACCACACAGCATTAATTGTAAAGTATAGTACAGATTTTCTTTTACTTGTCCTAGTAAATACACTAAATCATGCTTTCTTTTTCGCTGAATTTTCTACATAGCATACGGAGAGATGCATGCAAGCATCCCGATTTCAACGTAATATATAACTTCGTTTTCCTTCAAACTTAGCCAATTCAATGAAGTTGATCGATAATGATATAATATATTGGTCCCTAAAAAATTAATGACATTAATTTATTCCATCAATTGTGGAAGGTAGTAATATGAAACTATTATCTTTCTGTCCGTACACATCATAAGATTTAGATTTTAGAGATTAAAATCTCAAATTCATAGCAATATAATTTTTCAGGGAACAGAAATAGTACTTTACTAGTGATAATTCTAAAAGAAAGTTAAACTTCTCGACCACTAATAGATTCTAATCTAAGTCGAAGCCATAAAATAGTAGTATATAAAAAAATTAAAAAATTAAAAAATTAAAAAAAAAAAACATGTGCATGCATCAAATAGAAAGACAAGTAGAAAAGCCACGAGGTTAGGTTCACTTGGCAAAGTGAATCGTGAACATGTCACTTTCCCTAACTAGGAGGGATTTATACTTCAGTTAAATGGACTGTAATGAGTAATGATAATTAATCTCAACCAAGAAAAAGGCATTGGATCAGAGAAGTAGGATGGATTCTAAGGGCCATAAAGTACTAATTAATGCATGCACCAACCACATCTTAACAGGATTATTAATTATATATCCGAAATGCTCCACCAAAAAATTAATAATAAGATAATAGAGTTAAGTTTAATTTGGTAATTTTTAATTAGCCAAGTAATAATTGAAGAAAATTACCATCTTTAAAGATCTTGTCTTGAGCAAGGGCAGCGATTCTTTGCTTGAGAGCACTGTTGTCGACATTTAGAAGCAATCGTTGATGATCTAAAAATGCAACCCTTGGAGACAGCACTGAAACTTCGGCCTTCATTGGTCAACAGATTAAAAAAAAGGTCAATATATTTATCTTCAGTAATGTTATTTTAACCACAATCTTTAAAATATTTTTCTAACAAAATAAAAATAACAGAAGAAAAATATGAAATAAAATAAATGATACTAGTATAATGGATAAAACTTAAGAAAAAGTTAATTGCGAAAAAGTATTATAAAAACTTTGGAGAAAATAACGTTACTTTATTATTATGGCATATGAAAATTTACTTAAAAAATAGTAAGATTTATTATGTCCACCGATGAAAGAAAAAACAGAGATTCATCATAGTCACATCAAGTTACGTCCCAAACCTGTAATGAAGTTACACTTCGCTCAAGCTCTGATATGTATTGCAGCTTCCTCACTCGCGATCTTTGTGCAGATTGTCTATTAGCCAAGATTCTGATGCAAAACGACAATTAGAGACAGAACTCAAAGAAAACAAAAATCCTAACTCAGCAATTTAGTATTGTTCATTTTCTGTTGCAGAAAAAATAAATACGAAAAGTATTATGAAACATTGTACAGAAAAAAAAAACACCTTAATTTTGAAGAACCAGTTCTCAATTATAAGAGTAATTCATAAACACTAATTAATCATTATACTAGAATAGCAACAGAAATTGTTCAACAAAAAAAAAGAAAGAATAGCATACATCAAGCCTATTAAATATATAAAAAAAAAATACATTTAAGCAAGAAGAAACACATTTATCCCATTTTGTATAATGGTTGCAAACTTTACCAGGAAAAAGCATATTGATATATATAAATAATTCATGTAGACATATAAGAAGAAAAAATATAATAATTTTTCATGTAAGCTAAAATTGAGTCTTGTATAAGTTAAAAATCATCGTTCCAAGAAACTAACCCGGTAGAATTTCTATAAATTAGCTTACGGAAGAAACTTATTTTTTTCTAAAAAAGTGTTTCTGAAGAAGCTAATTATCTAAAACTGGACTTATGTATATGAATGAATGTTTGATGAGTACTACGTACCTTTTGACTCTCTTGGGGTCAGTAATTCTCTCGCTGGAAGAACAAGTATTGGTGTCATTTGGAAGCTGCATAATTTCCTGTTTGCATTGGCTTTCAACCTCATCTGCTTCATTTTTCAATTGGTGGTGGTGGTGGTGCTCCTCTTCCTCCTCCTTCTTCTCCTTCTCATCATTGATGAAGTTCTGATCGTAAGGGCTTGAAGGGTTAGAGGAGGACAAGGTGGTTGGTGGTGGCAAGGGGACCCCAGAGAGCACTACTTCATCCGTGAACATGGACATGAATTGTTCATCATCAAACTTGTCAAACTCGTTCTCATTGTTGTTGTTGTTTTTATTCCCTCCACACTTCACTGGTGAATCCAAGTAGGTGATGGAATCGCTCACCGACCGCCGGTGAACGCCGCGCCGGGCCGAGGAGAAGTCGAGAAACTCATCCACCCAAGAAGGGTTCTGATTGTGCTGATGATAGTTGTTGGTGATGGTGCCGTTGTTATTAAGAGGTGGCAATTGCATCTTCTGTTGGTGTGAAGAGAAATCTGGCCAACTTGGTGACATGTTTGGGATCTTTGGAGGTAATTGCGCCATTTGAATTAATTGAAATACACCAGGAAGTGTAGTTGCAAATTAACCTCAGATGATGTTAATGTTGTTGTTGTTGCAATAGTACATTAACATGTCCCGAACAAATGCTATTATATATATGTATACATGCACACATTATTGTATGTGTAAATATATTGCAAAAGGCATGCAATGAGAGAGAAGAAATGAAACAAATGAGCCTCCAGGCTCTTAACACGACCCTTATATAAATATATATGTATGTTCCCAGCAACCACAGGGGAATGTTGTTAGAAGTAATAAGAAAGCCACACGAACATAAAACAACATAATCATGAACTTTCTTGATTTCTTCTTTTCTCTCTCTTTTTTTAAAAAAAAATTGTGACAAATTTGTAATTGTTGTAGCATTTTTTTGGGGGGTTTAAAATCCCCAAATTAAAAAAAAATAAAAATCTCTGGGGTATCTGTATCTATTTGTTTGTGCAGTGGGGTCACATGGGGATGGGGGGATTGGACAGCTATGAACAGCTATGAAGAGGGGTTGGGTTTCAACGGTGTTACTAGAAAGTCGCCAGTGGATTAATAAGTAGTGGGAATCAGCCACCACGTGCCCTTGTGACCTTCTTTTTAGTGGGATGCCCTTATAATAATGTAGTTTCTTTCATACAAATTTGGTCATTATTTCATTTTAGAACATTCTCTCCTCTCTTCCCACTTTATTAGCCCACACTAATTTTAACCCCTTCCATCATATATGATGGCATGCAATTAGCACGTCTATTTGTGTTAGGGTAAATTCAACATCAACAATTTAAGTTCGATTTTTATGGAAAGGAAAAAAGAGTCCAACAATGGCCAAACATATGTAGTTGACCAATTTAGGTGAATTAGAAGTGGTTGGAAAAGTTATCTCAAATTAGACATTTAAAAATTTTGCTTGCCCGTAGAGAATGGAAGGTTTAAAAGGGAAAACAGAAAGTTAAAAAAAATGACATATAGTGGATAGTACCAAAATTAAGAGAAGTGACGAAATTAGGTAATTGATTTGATTCGAGTGAATCGTGTCCCCGTTCCTTGATAAATTTTTAAGGATTTTGTCTAAGACAACCCCACTAGAGGGGGTTAGTGATTGGTTAAACCAAACGGGTCATCGTGATCTTTATCTGAGAGAGAGGAGAACAAAGGCCATGTGCATGAGATTATTTATAATGCTGTAGTGGTTATGCATGGGGTGCAACGTGTCTCATTAATCATTTCATTAAAAGCTAGCTACATACAGTAATTAAGATAAGCATAATTGTTTTTGGACGTGGGATTTGGGGCATGAGCTGTGAAAGAGAAGAAAAAGAGAGGCCTCTTGTGAAGGATCATGTTATGCCCCCATGTGAATTGTTTGCACCACTATGCTTTCCTTGCTTTGTCCCCAAATCATTCCCACATGTAGGGTATATGCCTAATGCCTCTCTCTCTATAAAGATGTACGTATCCGCGTGTCTATGTGTTTCTAGGTACCTTCTTTATTTCATCATCTTATCTTAACTAGAATTAATGTAGTTTTTTAAGGATAAAAGTATTTGACAAAGCTCAGTCATGATTAGTACCATCTTAATCGACGGGCTTTATATTAATTAATAATGGCATTTATCGTAGGCCTTGCCTAGATCCCCTCCTACTCCTTAAATTATTCCCATCCTACTATTTTTTTTATGTTGATACTCCCATCCAACAAATTAAAACTATTGAAATACGTACTATATACTTACTATACCTACAAGTTATAATAGACTTCACACATACATTCTTGCCCCTGACAAGCTTGTATAGAATTGGAATTCAAGCTAAGCGATAAACATATATATATATATATATATATATAATGTTTGGTACTGAATTAGTTTATGTTAGTATAATTTTGTTTGAAAATTAAATTATTAGTATAGACATGTCAGTATGATACATTTCGTGTCAATAAATGATTTTCTTAGTATAAAAAATTGATATATAGTGTAATTTGATTCTTAATTATTAGATAAAACTATACTACTCTAATTTCATATCCTACTAAATCTTTCAAATTTTATAAAAAAAAAATAAATCTTTTATTTTAAAAATTATCTCGCATCCCAAATTAAACATCATAAAGTGAAAAATTGAAGATTTTAAATAAAAAAAAACTAAACAACTAAATTTGTTTTATTTTAAACATAAAGGGACTTGATTTGGTTTAAAAAACAACACAAGTTAAAGTCTCGCATAATCTAAAATAAAAGAATCAAAATTATAATTAACCACGTGGTATTTATTGTGTTAACTTCATTATGTACTATGCATTGGAAGATACAAGGAGTAGCAGAAAAAGAATCCGAACTAATATCCAAGAGAGGAATCCCAACTAATGCAGAAGAAAAGAATCTCAAACATATTATGCCTTCTCCTTCGTGAAATACCAAAAAGGCATCATCCATACGCTAATTAAAATTTGTCGTCCATTATACATTGATGGGTTCAACAACTTAGAGATTTATAGTGCTTAAATGTTGGTTCAAGAACCCACAATGAGGTTTTAAAAAGTAAAAAGACGTCTAAAGTTAGAAAATAAAGATATATCTAATTTAACATAAAGTGCCTTATAAATTTGAACTATTCTAAATATATATATATTTTTTTTTTTACAAATCATGTATATTCTTTACAGAAGTAATCTTATTTGAACGTAATAAAATAATTATAATGGACAAATGTCTCTCCAACTATTTAATGCAATAATATATACAATACTTGATTTTATATTACTAATTAAGCTGAAATAATTATGTACTATTTGATTCATGCATTTGGTAAGAGAAATATATTATTATTTTATCAGGTTAAACATCTCATTTTAGAAAAGTTAGATCCTTAATTAATATATAAGGTTTCCTGTAATTTATTTTTCTTTTTTTTTTCCTTCTTTTCTTCTAGATTTGGTAATACATTTGAAGCTCAAGCAGTCAAGCCCTTTCTACTGTTGTACTAGTGTATATCGTTGCATAGCTTCAATGAACACCATTCACTATTAACCGGCTTTTTTTCCGACAAGGGGTATTTTTTTTTGGTTTTTCCTGAGTTTGTTTTTGAATTATTTACGGTATGTCGTATCAGGTGGTATGACCTTTTAAGTTAGAAGTCGTAATATTTATTATGAATTTAATTTTTTTAATTGAAGTCGTAAAATTCAATGTAATTTTTTTTTATTTTACAACTTTGAAATCATAACTTTTTAAAAAAAACTGAAATCATAAAATTATTTACGATTTTGGTATTTTTTTTTTATTTTACAATTTTTTTTGTATGACGACTTTTGGAAGTGCATGGAGGTGAAGTCGTGATCTTCACTACGACTTCACTGTCTTTTTTTCAAACTTTATAATATTATATATTATTTTATAATATTAAAAAAATTAGGCATTTTTTATTTTATTTTTTTTCAATTTTTTTTAAATTGCTAACAAAATTTATTTATTTAATTATTAAATAAATAATTTTAATTTTACTTATTATTAATTTTATTTATTAAAACTATTTATTTAATAATTAAATAAATAAATTTTGTTAGCAATTTAAAAATATTGAAAACAAAACAAAATAAAAAAATGCCTAAAAAATTAATATTATAAAATAATATATAATATTATAAAGTTTGAAAAAAAGGATACAGTGAATCAAGCTCAAGGCTTCACTTCCAAATTAAAAAATAAGTATTACGAAGTTGTAATACCAAAAAAATCTTTCATAAAATAATACAAAAATACACTGAATAATTTTACGACTTCAATTTTTTTATAAAAAAAAGTTACAATTTCAAAGTCGTAAAATAAAAAAAAATTACACCGAAGTCATAAATAATTTTATGACTTTAGTTAAAAAAAAATTAAAGTCGTAAACTTCTAACTCAAATATCATAACACCTGTTACGACTTACCCCTTTAGGTAAATAATTCAAAAACAACCTCATTTAGAAAAAAAAATACCCCTAACCACTTAATGGGTAAGCATGAAGAGCTGGCAAGTTGAGAAGGCTAAGGTTTTACCACTTATGGAGGTGCATCCAGAATTCTCAAGTCAAGGCATTTGCAATTTTTGGAGGAAAGACATCGAAACTTTCAGGGAAACATGGCTGGATGGTTTTTTCTGGAATTTTACCCGCTTGACACCCCACACCCTTAAAGTCATCAGATTGTATTTGAATTAATGGAAAGGGATGAAACCAAATGGAATGATGTTAAATTTCGTTGTCTGAAATATATGATGACATGAAATGAATAACGATAGATTGCATTTCATTTAATACATATTTTATAGCTCTAATTTAAGGTATGAGATGAAATCAATCTCTTCTTCTGCTCTATTATAAATTATAAATGCAAACAAAATGATTAATTAATTCTGTTTGACTTTATTTTATTCCATACCATTCAATTTTATACCAATATCATTGTCGGACACAATACATAAATGAAATAGAATCAAATTACCAATTACCTTATCATTGCTAGAGGGGGTTAGTTAATATCAAATTAGTTTCACTCCACAATCCCAAATTAGGAAAGAAAAAAATTAAGGTATTGGATGAAATGAAATAAAAAAAAAAATAGATTCCATTCCATTGCATAATTTTTTTAAATTCAAACAAGTTAATTAATTACATTTTATTCGGTTCCCTTCAATTCATTCCTCTACAGCAGTGGCTCTGCCTATCTGAGAGTTAGCAATAAATATAGAATAAAGGCTATCAAATATACCCCATGTGCAAAATTCCTTAGCTTCTGCATGAAATTAGCGTGCTTGCTGAGACAGTATCTTAAGATGAACATGATTCCCTGGTTCTTCAATAATCTTTAAATTCAAATACCACAAAGCACTAACTATGAGCGTGGACCTATAATAAAAAAAATTCCTAGTCTTCCATTAAACTGGAATTTATTCGAAACAATGCACTACAACTGCAAGTCTACACAAAAGAACAAACTGTTCACACCAATTGAAACAACTTAAGTTGAGGAAATTGCCTATCAAACATGCAAATGTATTAGAATTCAGTAGTTTTGGGCAGGTTAACCTTAAGCAAATTCAAGACCTGCACTGCACGTCTGTATTATGGTCATGCAGAGAAAATGAAACATAGAATTCATGCCTTGTTCAAAGTCACAAGCATGAAATTCATGGATGCAAGATAAACATGTAGCAAAAACGCCTCTAAAATAGTAATGAACATGCATTTTAATGTGTAAACGAAACAAACATAACATTTTAATAATAAATATCAATGCATGCTGTCATTCTATGCTGCACTAAAAACTAGCCATGAAGACAACAATAACATTAGTTGCTATCATCAATCTTCTTGTCTTGTGCAATCTATGGATAACTGCAAGTGCATGTCCTGCAAAGCACAATGATAATTCGTCTGATTCAGAAGTAATGAGGATGAGGTACGAAAGTTGGCTGAAAAAATATGGACAAAAATACAGGAATAAAGATGAATGGGAATTCCGTTTTGAAATTTACCGAGCAAATGTTCAATTTATAGAGGTCTACAACTCTCAAAACTATTCTTACAAGCTCATGGACAACAAGTTCGTGGATCTCACAAATGAAGAGTTTAGACGTATGTATCTTGTTTATCAACCTAGGTCGCATTTGCAGACAAGATTCATGTACCAAAAACATGGGGATCTACCAAAACGCATAGATTGGAGGACAAGAGGTGCAGTTACACATCAAGGATCAAGGCCATTGTGGTAAAGTTTCTTAAAATATATAAATACGCATATTACATACACACCTGTTGTTAGTCACACTTGCACAACAATTCCAGGTGAATTTTACCTATATTGACTAGCCTCACAGAGTCACACTAATATTTTTAGGGATATTGTATTCTTGAGATTTCATACATCTTAAGGAACTTCTGTACAACGGAACGTATAAAAAGGCTTTTGATATTTATCTAATGCTTAGTTAGGTAAAGATCATGTTTTAACATTTTCCAAATTATGTATGGAGTTGACATTATGGTACCAAACTTTTTATGCAGGAAGTTGTTGGTCATTCTCTGCAGTGGCAACTGTGGAAGACATCAACAAAATAAAAACAGGAAAGCTGGTTTCTCTTTCAGAACAACAACTGATAGATTGTGATAATAGAAATGGGAATGAAGGTTGCAATGGTGGTCACATGGAAACATTCACATTTATCACAAAGCGTGGAGGACTTACCACAGATAAAAACTATCCTTATCAAGGATCAGATGGTGACTAATAAGGCCAAAGTTAGAAACCATGCTGTCGCCATATGCGGCTATGAAAACCTGCCTGCTCACAATGAGAATATGCTAAAAGCTGCAGTTGCTCATCAACCTGCCTCTGTTGCAACTGATGCTGGAGGTTATGCATTTCAACTTTATTCAAAAGGTACCTTCTCTGGTAGCTGTGGAAAGGACCTCAATCACCGCATGACTATAGTTGGATATGGAGAAGAAAATGGTGAAAAGTACTGGCTTGTGAAGAATTCATGGGCAAATGACTGAGGTGTATCTGGCTATATTAGGATGAAGCGAGATCCTAAGGATAAAGATGGTACTTGTGGAACTGCCATGGAGGCTAGCTACCCAGACAAGCATTAAGCAGTATACTAGGCTAACTGACCTGCTGTGTTGTAGACTAGGAAATTTTTATGGGGAGGAAAAAAGAAGTTAGCGCCACAATCATATCAGAACAGTAAGAAAAAATACAAGTGAAGTCAAAAATTAAACAAATACCCTTCAATTCGTTTCTTATCCTCTTCTCCCACTGCCCTTTGTGTCGAACCCCTAGTGATCCCCAAGATCCACCTTAGTAATGAACCCACCTCAAAACCAGTAAACCCAACAAAGGACCACCAAACCCTGGTGATCAAAATAAGTTTATTATCATTTGAGCCAAACGAAAGTGAAGTTAAGCCAAATTGAAGTCATTAATTGATCATTTTGCAAAAACAAACAAAAAGGAAACTGGAACACTGCAGCACAAATTACATGATATCACCCAGCAATTTATAACCAGATGCATTTAATATACTTGCATTTTTTGAGCAATTAATATTATATTTAGACATTTTGTTATTTCATGTGACAAAAAATCTGTTTTATTGCCAAGTTCTGTTGAATGAGTTACAAAATAACTAACAAATTTAAAGTTAGGCTAAGTAGGAACATTAATTCCACAATTCAAATGAAACCAAGTTTCATTGAATATGCTCACCCTTTCTATGCTTTGACGTCATAAATTATACACTCAAATGCTTTGCAAATCCGAGATCTTTGTGCTTCATTACTCTACCTCAAAGCATGAGATAATCTTCCAGTAATGTCATTGAGAAAAGAACAGACACCATAATGCAAAAGTCACACAATATGTAGTCACTTGATTGGCATTAAGCATTGTACTTGGCCCGCTATAAATAATTTAACAGCTAAGATTTAAGTGCTGCAAATCTTTGTCTCACAGCACAAGCTAAATTCCACTCATCGATACTGGCCAAGCCTTCGATAATCTTCTGCCTGACCCTGATATATGGTATAAAACCTCTTTCTGTCATTCCTGTTGCAACCTTCGCAGCCAAAACATACTCACGTTTCTCCAAGCACCCTTCAATGACTAACTCATAACTCTCAAATCCAACAGAGTTACCCTCTTTCTCCAGGAATTCAATCATCTCAACAGCCTTCCATATTTCCCTGTTTGCCCGTAATGCTGCCAGCAATTTCACCAGTGTTCCCTGTCCTGGGGTTAAACCGTATTGGACCACCATTTGCTTCATCAAATCCAGTGCCTTAGCAGTCTTTCTCACTCTGCACATCGCACCAATTACAGCGCCATAACTACTCGAATCTGGAATACATCCTGCCCCACCCATGCCCCTCAGGACTTTAACTGCCTCCTCTAGTTGATCAACCGCACATAGAGATGATAGTAGATAATTACAAGTCCCACAGTCAGGATGATATCCAATTGATTGCATCTGAAGTAAAATATTAGCTACAGAATGAGACAGACAATGCTGGTCCAACCAAGCAGATGAGAGGAGAACATGGGTCTGAGGAACTGGAACGCAACCAGAACGTAAAGTCCGTTGTAGGACAGCTAGTGCAAGGGGGAAGGGATGGGAGCTTTGAAGGGTGTAAGAAAGAAGATACGAATAAGTTAGCTGGGCCTTCGAACGTGGTCTGATAGGTATTAAAGATTGCAGCATTTCATCAACAATTTGCACTCGTATGTTCTGAGGAAATGAAGAAAAGAAAGAAAAGGGATTTGATATTTGGCAGGCATCCGAGGAAATGAGAAGCTCAGGAATTTTAATATAGTTTTTGGCTTCTACTTCCGCTCTAACTGCCTGCTCAAGATTTTGCAATGAAGACACTGAACGACCTAAAGGACATCGGTTCAGAATAGGGCGGAAACAAAGAAGAAATCTATAGTGCATCATTGCTACCATCACCATTCTTGATCAGCTAATATAGTACTGGAGCACCTTGACATAAGAGAAATGAAACCTGTGGACATTTGCCAGAAAAATACTAACTAGATCAATAGGGGCAAAAGAGTATGAGTATTTATGTGTCAAACAGAAGAAAAAATGTTAAGACGCAGCCAAGCATTGATAAAATATCGATATCATTTTTTTCCATGTTATACAAAGAGGCACCTTTACATGGGACAATATGAAACAAGGTATCGCTAGAAACTACAAACTGGACATATTACCAGTGTTTAAAGAGGAAAGTGAAATGATTAAATCACAAAAATGTGAAACGTCAAGCAGCAGATCATCATCAAAAGCCATGACAGCTGCATATCAATGTATAGAATCCATGTTGAAATTAATAATAATAATTAACATACAATGCAATGATTAACAATAAACATATAACTATTTTCACACATTATGATGCAAATAAAGCAAAATATATGACTAGAATCAACATAGCTCTCCTTGGGACATGCACTTGAAATGAATTAGGCAATTAGCCAAATGTAACTACATCAAAGAACAATCAATCAAGTATTTAGAGGTGTTGTCAGATTGGATCGGGTTGGATCCCTGCAAGTATAACAACCTAACCAGTTGTAAAGGGTATGTACAAAGACGCATGTTTAAGGGTATGACTGCACATATATGAAATAATAAAAGCACCTACCATGATTGTAGGCCCACTTGGAGGGACTAAATGGTGATCAATAGACTTCAACTTAGCACCTATTAGAATTCAGAAGCACATTTATTATTTTATTTCTGCTCAAGATCTCCCTTGCTTTATCTCACCAGCACGACATAGAAACTGAATGAAAGTATTTTAGATAATCAGAATATTGTTAGATGAGGAGATGAGACTCCCATTCAGAAGCTGAAACATGTAATGACTGGAAGAACTAAACCTCTCAGCCTAGTTTCTCCTACTAAACTGAATTGTACCAAGGATATAAAACTGTGCAGAAATAAATTTTTTAAATAAATAAATCAGCCAATTTGTAATTGAATGTAGGGAAGATTACATGTTAGATACCAGCTAGTTGAACACAGGAAAGGAATAATTGCAGCTGTAAGGGGACTTCATGGATTAAGTTATCCACAGAGAGTTCAAGAAACTAAAATCAAATCTTGTGTTCACTTTAAGGGATGTGAAAAGGGGTGTGAAAGCTGAAAGGGAATAAGCTGCAGAAGTTAACAATGGAGCCAAGCCAACAACACCACTATTCCATCAGAGTGTAGTTCTTTCGGTGTACTAGTCACTGGGGTCGGTGGGCTTTGTAGCCCAATAAGTTAACTTGGACTCAACCAGGGCTTTATGTATTAGAGCAAATTAAACTCGTCTCTCCTGAATTTAGGACTTATTACACCCACACCCACTCGTTGTAGGATCCCTACCCAGGCACCCCTTAAGTTATCAATTTCATTACGCAGGCACCCCCTTTTCCATTAATTTTAGAACATCATGTGTCGTGCATGTGTGATTTAATGAAATTTTTGTTCCAAAATACCCTTATCTTCTTCGTAGACATTTGCTTTCAACAACAGTTACAAGAACACAAGGAACACTTCAAAAAGTTCCAAATTTAAAAAAACAAAAAAGAAAGCTCTTTCAAGAACACTTCAAACTACTAAACAAGCATAAAAAACACAACTTTCAACACTAACAACCCTAAGCAGTTTCTCTCTAGAGTAGGAACATAAAACAAGATTCAATAGAAACTCATCAAAACAAAACAAAATCACTATCTTATAAACGATCAGAATCAAAACCATTACAAAATCAGTAAAAAGAGGAGAATTTGAGATCAAATTTAACAAAATATAAATAAAATTTCAGATCCGTCTCAGAACATACACTTGCTGCTGCTGCCACCACTTCGGCAACGCCACGCCGTAACCGCACAAGGCACCTCCTCGCCTCTTCAAAGGGAAATTTTTGGTTCAAATCTTGGCTAATCGCAAGCCACCTTCATCTTCTTGGGTTACGCATTAGCGTTGAAGGCTGCACTTGAAGCAGCGGGAGGCGGAGCAGATGTTGTCTGCGTCGATAGAGAAGATCGCGCGGCGTGCCGATGGTGCGTTGGTGGTTTGGTTGGTGACGGTGGTGTTTGATGGTGGTTCGGGTCGCTGGTTGGTGGTGGTTCAGGGTGGTGTTTGTTTGGGTTGGGATGGGATGGTTTTGCGGCAGAAAAGAGAAAGGAGGTGGGCGTCGATGGACATATGGAAGAGAGAAGGTTTTTTTTTCATCTTTGCTATCAGCACCCTAACTTTACTATCAGCACACCCTTTTTTTAAAAAAAAAAAAAACACCCCATTTAAGAAGGGTTATTTTGACCTTTCACTGGAAATTTAACATAGGGATGAGAAATGTATCTTAATAAAAGGAATACCAGTATAATAAGTACTAAATTGAGAATAAGAAAGTGTAATTTACTTTATGTATTATTTTTTAAAATGATTCTTTAATTTTCTTTACATTGTTTAAAATAATAATAATAATCTATACTATTAAAAAAGGATATATTTCTTTTGGTCTTCACAAATTTATTATAATAATAATAATAATAATAATAATAACTGTCGTGAATAATTTTGTTTGTTTTTCTTATCTGGATTCCCTTATTATATAAGTTGTTGACTGATTAAACTTTTAGTGATGTTACTTTATAATGATAGTCTTGCAAGTAATCATAAAGGCATGTTCTTGACATGAGGCAAATTAGCAAACTTTATTATTTGCTATTGTCTATATAATCATAAAGGAAAGGTTAGTTTAATTATTAGTATGGGCTTTCACTGATGTTTTTTTCACACTAAATTTAATTTAACAGTTTGACTATTATACAATAATTAAATTAATTTTCACGGTTAAGATTAAATTAATAAAACTCTTTTTTTTAAACCCAACCTTTCCATTTATTTTTTTCTTACTTTTTTAAACTATCAAATAATCTTTTTACTTGTTTGTTTTCATTTTTTTAATTTCAACTGCGTTTTTCATTTTAAAGAAATTCATATAAGTGTTGGGTTGAATTTCATTAATTTTAAAAGTGTACGGATTTGATTTGGGCAAGTAAAATCACATATACTAAAAATCCCCTATTCAATAAATTATAAGAACTAAAAATTCAATCAATTTTATGTTAAATTTATTATACTAATAAAAAAATGTAAATTCTATGAATTTTCATCAAATACAACCTCACAAATAATTATATACACATTACTAAAATTTCAAGATAAATGTTATTATATTTTAAAAAAAATATATTAATTTTAATATATTGCTTATATGAATAGTTTTATATTATTATTTAATGATATATTTCATATTTTTATTAAAATTATGATATTTAATTTTTCAAACTTATGTAATGACGTGATAAGTGACAACACATAATTACATAGCATATGAATTTTGATAAAATAACTCGTGTTGATTATTTTAAAAAATATCATTTTATTTAAATTCTTAAAGAATCATTATGGGCATTCTGATCGAATTTGGAAGGAGTATTATTCAGAAATAGTTGCGGCGATGATATCCAGAACAAAACCACTAAAAAGATATGGATCAAGGCTATATGATGAGCTTATCATTGTTGCACTGCCATGCAAGTTTTGTTGATGTTGAATGTTAAATATCACGCTTGATTAATTGATTCATTCTGAGGGTTTTACCCATTTCATATATTATAGTGAAATTTAGTTTAAAAAAATCTTTTAATAAAATAATTTTTTGTCACCATAATTAATTGTGACTTTTGTTAGTAATAAATAAAAGAGTTAATAATGGATAATTGGATCAGATCAAATAAGTCATATATATATATATATATATATATATATATATATATATATATATATATATATATATATATATATATATATATATATATATATCTATGAAATTTTGAATTGCATATTTGTTTTATTCTCTTCTCTTCTTTGTTTTCAAACTTACATGAAAATTTAACGCTTGTGAAGGAAAACACCTCCATTCATTCATAAATAGGTTTTTCTTATTATTTTTTTATACATATGTTAAATCATATAATATGAATATATGATCATTGAGAAACTTGACATATATCTCACATTAATAAAATAATAAAAAAATCATATAATATAAAATAAGTAGCATATTGTGACATTAGAGTTAGAAGTTAATTATCTGTATCTTATTGTATAAAAATATAAGATTGTTATTATTGAATTTAGTAGAACTTCTTTATAGTCATGTTTTTCCACGAATTTTTTCATAAACAATGGTTGGATATATTTGCAAAGACACTCTGATCAAATTAGTGGAATAGAAACATATAAGTATTAGAATAAGTTATTATCTCCTTTTATAAAAGTGAAATAGGATTATAAAATCTCAATTTCCTTTCTAACATAATGTAAATAAGATTTTATCTTTTCTTTCCTTTAATTAAACATAATATCCAATTTAAGGAGATATCTCTATATATATATTTTTTGTAAAAGATAGTTTTTCTCTTATTTTAATTAAATCTACCAGATCTCTAAATTCGAGTAGTCTACATGGTCGACCACCGAATACGAAAGCTTCTTGAATTTGAATAGTACATAAGTCTCCTAAGCTCTGAAGTTGTAGGAGCTTTACAAAAAAACAATCTTAAATCCCCAATTGACTTTGCTATCAATGTTGGGTCTCAATGGTGGAATATTCAAAACACATTGTGTCAATTGTTATATTTGTTTTAAGACGCATTTAATATTTTCACATGTTTTTTAAAAAAAACATAATGATTGTGTTCTTTGAATTTAATACTTCTTTAGAATGATCAAAGATCATGTTTTTGCCCCAACCGTTGATTTGTGACCTTGGGGAACGATCTAATGATCATAAAGGATGCGACCTTTTGACCTCTAGAAATTTCTAGAACTTATAAGATATGAAAAAAATAAAAAATTACTCATTCGTAAATAGTTTTTTTGTTTATCATTATTTTATATATATGTTAAATCATATAATACGAATATATGATCATTGGCAAACTTGATATATATTTGGCACTAATACTAATAACATAATAAAAAAAATTATGTAATATAAAATAAGAAATATTGTGACATTAGAGTTAGAAGTTAATTATCTGTGTATTATATTGTATAAAAATATAACGTCATGACTAATAACAACTTTGTATTGCTGTTTACCATATAATAGTATATAATAATTCCATATATTGCTTTGCAGATTGATAACTTAAATTTTCAGCTGGGACATAATTTGCCCCTTTTTATTATGGCAGATATATATTCAAAAGTAATCTAGCTACCTTGCAAAACAGGGTTGAAATAAACTTTTTTCATACTAAATCATCATTTTAAAGCCTTTGTTATTGGAGCAGTTGTCTAGATTAAGGAAACTCTTCATTCACATGATGATGCGTTCAACATGTTAAAGCTAACTTTAAGTGAGCTGGTAAGGCGCGCATGGAAATGGAACAAAAGAAGAGCAAAAATCACAAACTCCAAGAGATAGGAGAAAGTGGAAAAGAAGCCAAACCAAGAGGGAGAAAAAAATTGGTAGAATAGAATGGTATAATAATATTTACATTTGGGTTGAACTAATGAAGTTTACAAATTAAAATTGACTAATGTATTCAACAGACACAGCTTTTAGTTGTTGGTGATTGGAATTGTTCTCTTTCTTCCCTATGAAGTGTGTGAACCATAACCCAGAATTCAAGTTTTATCTTTTTGAAAAATACGAAAAAAGAGAAAAAGAAAAAAAAAATCCTTGTTGCTTACAAATTAATGAAATCACAGTTGGTACTCAATAATATTGTACTGCGTTACATATTATTAATGCACATATAAAATGATTAAAAGTCAAAAAGCTTGCTTTACTGATGAAAATAAAAACACATTGGTGGGTCTTCTATAACACTAACCACCCAATAAAGATGGGGATAGATCCACCAAGGCCGAGAACAGAACGTTGATTCCTCATTTGAGCAGTGATATGGTGACTTGGAAAATCAATATTTTTTCCATGAACTATAGTGTCAAATTCATCCTCCCACTTCCACTTGGTCCAATATTTAGAGTCTGTGTCGTTGTACGGCATACTAGTGCAACTTGATACCATGCTTTTGGTTTGGTAATGTCCAAACTTCCAATTAATGATTAATGATTCTTATTGTAGCATTAGTTATTGGGTAGCCATTAGCCAACCAATGTTTATGTTCATTTATTTTACAATGTTTTAAATGTAAAATATTGATTAATTTTGTCGAAGAGTAACTCTATTAGAGATTTGTCTAACCACTTATAAGAGAATCTTTCTTTTCAATCATATTTTTTTTTTTCAAAATATGAGACTTTACTTAAAGTATCTAAGTCCAGCTCAACTCAGACTAAGGTAATGTTGCTAGGGAATGCTTATGTTCTAAATACTAATTATTCACTCACTCCCTTGTACAATACTTAACCAACTAACACCACTACAGCACCAAACGACTCCTTTGCTGCTCTGGCCTTCCCCTTAAAGAAACAGAAAGCCAAATGCAATAATGGTCAAGATAAAAGAGGCACACTAAAGTTGGTGCTGAGGGACTCTGGCTTATTAAATGCTGATCATCCCCTCCATTTCTTTTCAAAATTCAAATTGACCCTTCTGGCCTTCTCCTACTTCTTCTATCCATTGTTTCATTTTTATTTCCAAATTTTCAGGTGAAAGGAACATAGGAACTTGAGGTGATGAAAGCAACAGAATGTTAAAGGAAGCTTTGATGTGAGGTGAGGTGAGGAAATCAGAAGAGGAGTTTGAAAATGAGTACAGCAAGATTCATCAAGTGTGTTACTGTCGGAGATGGAGCCGTGGGAAAGACCTGTATGCTCATCTCTTACACCAGCAACACATTCCCCACGGTACGAAAACACATGATGTTATAGTTGTTTGAATGTGTTAAGTTTTAGTTTCTGTTTGGTCAACAAAAAATTCACTTGTTCTTGTTGGAAAAAAAAAAAGGATTATGTTCCTACAGTTTTTGACAACTTCAGTGCAAATGTGGTGGTTGATGGAAGCACAGTTAATCTCGGATTATGGGACACTGCTGGTAAGTACTTTCTGTAGATGATAAAGAAAAGTTCTCAGCACTCGCTATTATATTATCAAGCAGTTGTATTATAACGTGCTTAGTATATTGTGGTGAAAAGAGGGCTTCTACACTAAAACTGGATATTCCTTAATTCTTGATATGGCTATTATTCTTCCGTCCTTTACTCATTTATTGTAGCTTCATAAATTCAGGACAGGAGGATTACAACAGGCTTAGGCCCTTGAGCTACAGAGGAGCAGATGTGTTTTTGCTTGCATTTTCCCTCCTCAGCAGAGCCAGCTATGAAAATATCTCTAAGAAGGTTCTTCTGCAAAGTCCCTTAATTCTCCCTCAATCACATGACACAATTACACCTACTAATATTACACAAACATTCAGAACATCTTATATCTGTCTGTGAACTGTGATATGGTTTATAATTCCAGCCAAGCATAACCTGACACTAGGCCCATTTTGTGCAGTGGATTCCTGAACTGAGACATTATGCCCCCACTGTGCCAATTGTACTTGTGGGAACCAAACTTGGTATCAGCTAATACTATAAAAATTACTTTACATTTTGGTATTACTTAAGCTACCTATAAATTCACCTGTAGTGCTACTTCATAGTTATGTGATGTTTATAATTGGCTGCAGATTTGAGGGAAGATAGGCAGTATTTGATTGATCATCCTGGAGCCACACCTATAACTACTGCTCAGGCAGGTCACTTTTATTCTATCTTCTTAACAAAAGACCATTTTCTTGATGGCGGCATAGAAATTTTTTGGTTTTGTTTTCAAATTATCAAATACACTTGAATTTTAATGTTGGGCAGGGAGAAGAGCTGAAGAAGGCAATTGGTGCTGCTGTGTACATAGAATGCAGCTCAAAGACTCAGCAGGTTCTTATTTTTCATTGCTTATAGCTAGACAAGGTTTTAGATACCATCAAAGCAAGTTGCACTAGAAGGGTCTTAATACAATATAAAATGATACCAAACATCTTCAGCTTTTGGAATAGTTGGTTTTAAGTATTACAAGGGAATTGTTATAGCAGGAGATGTGCCAATTATTGTTTAAATATTAACTGCATTAGATTTTACAAAACCGATATGCCCACAGCATTTTTTATGCAACTTTTAACAGATATTTGTACATGCTTAAACGGTAGAATAGCGGTTCATCAAATTTCCTTGATCATTTCACCTAACAAAGTATCAATCAAGAATAAAATATATACAGTTAAAACATCCTGTTTAACGCAAATTGTATAGTAACCATTGCACTTTAGTCATTTTGCTGCAGATGTCAGACCACTCTTGTAAATTATTTGTTTTAGTTTTTAACTTTTGCGTCTGAAGTATCTTTCTTGAAAGACATTGAATGTGGGACATAGCATCATTGTCGTCGTGAAATATATATATATATATATATATATATATTGTATAACCATATATAGAAGTTACTCTATCAACTTGTGCGACAAGCTTGAAAGTAAAGAAGGATTTTAGCCTAAGCCTAATTTTATGTCTATGCTGCAATGTTTCAGAATGTGAAGGCTGTGTTTGATGCTGCAATCAAGGTTGTTTTGCAGCCACCAAAGCCAAAGAAAAAAAGAAAGAAGAACAGGACATGCGTTTTCCTTTAATTGGTGTTCATGAATTTGATTTGCATCTTGTAACATTCGTAACCTTCTCCTAAGTTTTCCTTTCTTCTCTTTTTTCACTTTATTTGATTGCAAGAATCGCCCTTTTGAACATATGTATTCCAAACTCTACCCTCTTTCCGTTTTCTTATATTTTTTGTTGCTGGTGGATCTAAATGATGTTGCAACGTATCTACTGGATATATACAAGGAGAGGATGTACTCAATTAAACATAAATTTTGTGATACGAAAAGCATAATAGCATTAATCATCATTTTTCTGTTGTTCAGCATCTTTGTTTTTCTAAGCACTGTTCTATTCTCCAAGTTATGGTTAAACTTCCTATCATGATTTTTGTCTTTAGTCATTATTCAAATCCTTCACGAGGTGCAATAAGCATAGTTTTGTCATTTGTGTTTAACGGGGACCTAAAGGTGAAGTAGCTAGAATCATTATTGAAGTCTGAATTCACATTAAAAGCAATGACATGATGTCAAGCTATTGCTATGATCGGTTGCTTAAATCTTGTAGGATATTTTTATATATAGCTGCGAGACAGGTGATAGGGAAATTCTTGCGTGGTTCTTGGTCGTGAACTTTATCATTCGGTATTTGTTAGGATGCAACATTCTATACTACTCCTAACATCCTACAACTAAAAAAGATAAACATAAAATTAATATTCTTCCTTCATAATTCGTTACACAGCACATACCCTATATTAATTAGGAGTTTACAGGAAATATCAATCATACAAGGAAATAGCACCAAAAAGAAGTGGGAGGGGTCATGCTCCCCCCAAGATTTTTAAACTTTCATTATGTATGTTCCTCTCTTTTTTCTGTAAGTTATCTTTAACAATATTTTATCTAAAAGTTAAAATTCTCTTCATTTTTTACTTTCTTCTATTTAACAATTATATTTAGTTTATCATCTACTCTTTTGGCTTTGGTAAGATCACACGTTTTTTTTTTCATTGTTGTTGTTCTTTTGACTTTGTGCTATGACTTTTTTTTTACTATGCTTCTAAAATTTTTCATCCTGTATTTATTTATCTTGCATGTTATTTTTTTAATTGGGTCTTATAAATAAGAATGCAAGGAAAAATAAAATACTTAAAATAACTTTGTACCTTTTATAAAATGATTAACTTATAGAAAAATTAACTTTGAACAAATAAAAAAAGGTTTCTTTTAGAAATATTTTATTAAATATATAGTTTCTATTTTTGTTAATGATACATCTATACTTAATTATTTTTTCTAAGCATTTATCATGTCTTATTCGTTTAACCAAGTATTTTCTAAGAATTTTTCTAAGAATTTTTCATGTGTTACTCAAGTATGTATTTTTGAAATATTTGAATAATGTGTTTTGAGTATAATGAAATTTTCTTTTCACTTAACTTAAATAAAAAAATATTTTTTCTTTTGCTACTAGTCTTTGGACACTTATGTGTTTGTTGCATTTGTTGATTAGTATCTCTTATGCTCATATATTTCTTTTTGCTCATTAGAAAATATTGAAGATTGTTGTGCATAAGTATATTTTGTAATTAAGTCACATAGAAATTATCGAATTTTTCTTCTTTTATTGCTTCTTTTTGTGTGAACCATTAGGATTTTGGCATCCTTTGAGTTTTTATCCAATAGGTGCTTAAGCTAGTAAATTTATATTGTTTTTGTGGTGTATTTTTTGTAGAAACACAAAAGAAGGCATGTGAAAGAGCTGAAGGTCTGGAGACCTTACTCAATGTGTCACACTCGCTCAGCGGACAACTCTCGCTTAGCACAAAGAAGCCGCCTAGGGAAGTCAACTGTCACGTGAAGGCGTGCTTAGTGTATAACCACTTACTCCTCACTTAGTGTGCAGTCAGGCTTAGTGCGAGGTCACGAAAAAATAGAACTGAGCTGCGTTTTAAGTGAGAAAAAAGAGAGGAAAAAGGGATTCAACTTCCCACACTGAAGAAAGGCTAGGGCATGTCCAAGAAGAGGAGAATCATTCATTTTGGAGCCATCCTTCCACTTCCTCTCCATTATCTTCCATCACCTTCACCTCTTTTTGTAATTTTAAGTCTCTCAAGGCTAAACCACTCATTGTTTGGAGCTTAATAACCAAACATTCTTGATGTAATGATTTTTACCATCTATTTAATGTTATTTTAATTTCATTGTCTCTTTTCTGTGCTTATTTTCATGCTTGTGGCTTGATCATCCATATTCATGCTATGTTTTAAGGTTTAAGCATTGGAAAATATTTATCTCTTTAGAACTAAAATAGAGCATCTAAATAATTCATTTCTAGGGATAGAATGGTGTTATTTAGCCTGTTTTATGCATCTCTGTTTATAATACAATTTAGCTAGTTTATCTCTTAAGATATCAGGGGAGAAATTAGGTAAATTAAGTTCTTTCGTGAGAGGAATCATGGTTAAAGTATACAAGTAGATGTAAGTGATAATTAAAATAATATTAAATAAAGAAAAATCATTAACATTACATAGAGAGTAATTTCGGTAGGCTAAGTCCCAACATATTTGTAATTCTGCATCAACCCTCACATCATCGCTTCGAGTGTTTGTTTTTCTTGCCGTTGCACATGCTAACTAATTAGTTTAATTTTATGTCAATTTACTTTTATTGTTACATGTCACAAATAGTTGAATTAATTCATTAATTGCTTGAAAATTGGATATATATGACTCTAAGTACAATCAAAGTTCTTGTGGATTCGAGACTTAGACTTCTGTTTTACTATACTACTTGAACGAATTGGTATATTTGTTAATGAGTTAACAAATATTAGCTACATATTAATTTTTTATAAATATCATGCATGTTAAATTTTAAATATTTTTTCAAGTCAAGATTTTTTTATATTGACCTTCCTTATATAAAATTACTAGCCCCATCCATGATCAAAAGGATAATATTTAAGTCTTTTAGTCTATTTGAGCCTCTCTAGGCCCATTCATATCACTATTCTTAAAAAACTTAAACAAAATTTCCTACCAAACACATCCTAAAAGTTGTTGGCAAGGATAGAAATTTAATTTTATAATAATAATCCAATATATTCTCTTAAAACTTTATCTAAAATCAGATGAGAATAAAAAGTCTAGTCCAGGTGATTGTTGAACAATCTGTATGAGTTGTGGTAAAAATAATCCAATATATTTTCTTAAAACTTTATCTAAAATCAGATGAGAATAAAAAGTCTAATCCAGGTGATTGTTGAACAATCTGTATGAGTTGTGGTAAAAATTTTGTACTTGAGTTCGACTATTACAGATAAAAAAAGATGACAAAAGTTAATAATCTTAAAAGTGTTTATTTTTCCTATTCTAAAATACAATTAAAATAAATAAATGTAAGAGAATTTTAAATAAAAATAATATATAGAAATTCTTTAGGAGTTGAAAATAAACAAGATAATAATAATAATAATAATTGAATAAATGCAATTTAAATTTTGAGTAAAATGAAAGAAGAAAATAATATATTTATGACAGTTTAATTTTTGCCTGCAGGACAAACTCACTATTTTTAGTGCAACCAATTTTTTTTTGCTGAATAAAAATTTAAACTTATGTCGTTCTTTGAAAAATAATTGTGAGTTAGTAACTTTTTTAAGGCAGTTAATCACTCTTATAATTATTAATTAAAAAAAGGTCTTCGAAAATAATTTTAATTATTTATCAAACAAATCGACTAGTCAACAATTGCATGAATCAAAATTTCCGTAAGTCTAGTTATTATTAATTTATGCTGTCAAAAAAAGTTATTAGTAATTTATTGAATAATTGCATTAAAAAAGTAATTTATTGAATGATTAAGAGATTTATAATTGTAACAAATTAAAAGAGAGAATAAATCATTATTCATTACAATTCAAACAAAATGTATACTAGTCGGTCATTGTCCTTGATCATCATGTTACGTGAATTAAAATTTATTTTATTTTTTAAGAAAAATAATAAAATGAATAATCAAGAAAAGTAAGTCAATTTTAGCTACGGAAAGAATATTCCTTTTATATATAAAATTTCAAAAGACAAATAAAATTATTAAAGTACATAATTCAAATTTTCAATGATTAGTTATTCAATACCCAAATGTTTCAAAAAAAAAAAGTTATTTAATGTCAAAATGATATTGAATATAACGCTATGTTATTCAGACGCCAAATTTGGTCATTTGAATATTTTTTATTTGCTTTTTCATAAAGTATTGATAAAATCAAACAAATTTGCTATCACATATAATTTATGTTAGCATTTGACTATTAAATAAACCCCCAAGATCTGCGTTGCAAAAAGATATCATACATCATTTAATTATCGTCATGATTCATCATTATTATGTGAGTTATTTAAAGGAAATGCTAACTTGAAGAAACAATTTTTACATTATTTATCGAAAAGTAAGCAGCATAAACAAGTAATTAATACTTATGAAATCAACATTAAATCACATCACCGAGCAACTAATCATAAGCATAATCAAATAAAATGTGTGCTCTGGATTGATCGGAGACTGCTTCAACCTAAGGGGCTACTATGACGTCGTAAGTATTAAAACTTAAGCTGTAATTTTGATTTTTTTTTTATTTTATTAATTCATAATTTTGATTTCTCATTTTAAAATTGAGATATTTTATTATTTTATTTTAAAAAATTCATAATTTTGATGTTTATATTTTAGAAAATATTTAATTTTGATTTCTGTATTTTAAAAAATCTATAATTTAAATTTAATTTTACCTATGATTTATTTTTTATTTCTTATTTCATATTTAATTAAATTATTTCTTTAATAATACCGAATATGTTAGATTTAATGTTGAATTGAACCAAAAGAAAATAAATAAAATATAGACAAATATGAAGATTTGACCAAAAGTTTAATTTAAAAAAATAGAGGAATAAATGTTTTTATTTTAAAATGAAAGGATTAAAATTATGTATTTTTTTAAATAAAAAAGATTAAATATCTTAATTTTAAAATAAAAAATCAAAATTACGAATAAAATAAAAATTCATAATTACATTTTAAGCATAAAACTTAAAACGTCTTTTACAAGTATATCGATCTCCCATCATGATTCTTATTGGCGTGAAGAAGCAATCTCGATCACCAATTTACTATTTGTTAATTTGAAACAGATCAAAAGGTAACAGAATAATATAAACAAAGGAACTTTAAATAATTAGGTTTAATATATTAGTAGGTCTTTAATCCATTTAATTTTTTTATTTTGGTATTTAAATTAATATATATATATATATATATATATATATATATATATATATATATATATATATATATATATATATATATATATATAACTAAATTCTTAATCTTCCACCATTGTTTATAAATAAGTCCTTAAAATTAGAAAAATGTCACAATTTTTTTCATGGCAGTATAAATTAACTCCAAGGACCTAATTTTAAAAGTTGTAGAAGATCAAGGACTGAATTATAATTTTTTTAATTTAATAACTTAAATAAAAATTTTAAAAAAATTAAGGACCTCCTGATATATTAAATTAAATAATTAAACATTTATTTATCACCATTATTTATAGAGAATGAATCAAATTATACTCGTGTAACTTTGATAATTATTATATTATTTTTATAACTTGATATAGATTATAATTTTTATTGATCAAAATCGTTGAATTATATATATACATTACTGAGATTATTTGTATCAAATTTTATTAAAATTGAATAAAAAATAATCAAATGATTCATATTTTATTATATTTAAAATGTTTATATTATGGCGATTTTAATCTATTTTAATGAGATAGCAATCAATTTGGATTAATATAAAATTTTATATATGTAATCTATATGGAAAAAAAATTCAATCCAACAGTAAGTTTTAAAAATCTAATTGAAAATTAAAAAATAATATAATAAATGATCAAAGTAATTTCATTCCTCCTCTTATTGATAATATTATTATTTATAATCGTTCTTTTTCAGATTGATTCCTTGATTTACTTAGTTGCATTTTTTATTCTGTTAAAAAGTATAATAAGAAAAGAAAAAGTAAAACCATTCATCATATTTGTAGAATAAGTAATTACAAATATTATCTTACCAAAAGCTAACAAAGAGGCGCCTGTAGCTCAGTGGATAGAGCGTCTGTTTCCTAAGCAGAAAGTCGTAGGTTCGACCCCTACCTGGCGCGTTATTATTATTTTTTACATGTCACTATGATTTTAATTCTGTTTAGCTAATCAATTTGATAATAATATCGTTGTTGTTTGTGTAATGTGTATTCACATTCTACGGATAGACTTTGCAATTTGCATACATTACTTTCTTTGATGTAAGATTTTTTCATGTTAAACTCAACATAAAGGAGACAAACTCTATTAAAATGGAATGATAATGTACTGTCAACATCCAAAATTAAGGAATGATAATAGGTAGAATTCAAATACAATTCTACATTATTTGCTCTATACTTATATTTAAAAATAATACTCATATTCAATTTCATATCCATATGGATAATAATTTTTTTTACTCACTTAAATACATGTATACTCATACTTAGTGCCTTCAACCCACACTTAATTTATGTATAAGGTTAATAATAATATATTAATAAAAAATTAATTAAAATGATTACTACAATTATAAGTAAAAATTCATTCTTAAATAATCTAAACATAATGTTAAATACATTCATACATAATATTAAAAACAAATAAATATAACATTGATTCATTCAAACTTAAGTCATAAATAATCCAGCATAATTATTATTAAAGTTAACATTTTAATCACTTAACAAAGATTTTAATTAATGATTTAAGATTTTTAGCTCTCTAATAATTATATTGTTAGATATTAAAGATTTAGAGTATTAGTCGTAAAAATATAATTATTTTTCCAGAAAATTATATATAAATAATATATATATATATATATATATATATATATATATTTAATTATACCTAATTCTAATATTGTGAATAATTATTTATTTTGCTTGTAGATATTTTTGTAAGTATTCATAGGGTTTGGATATATTTGGTCATCCTTATCCAAAATTATTTAATAATAAAAAAAAAACAAGTGATGTTGGATTAATAAGCAGATAGATTGCTCAGGTGTCATGTGCTAGCTCATTCTTTGGCTTAATTAATCGCAACCTTGCGATGGTGACGACCTTGGATTTCAACTTAATTGCAGCTTGTTTCGTGGCACATCAATGACTTAGCTGGGCTTTCTTTTTCGTCTTGAATGTGAAAACGGTGAATTTTGTGATGAATCAGCATATGATAGTAGTATTTGGTATTCAAACTAACTGTATGACCAAACCATAGAAGAATAGTATATTAGTATTTTTATACCAAATGTGGGTGAACTTTCTCTTTTTATCCAAATCGAAAATGAAAACAAAATGTTGCAGTAGTTTATTATGGCTGGTCCTGATATTAGAAGCGTTGGAGGGTAAGATTTGAGTTTAGTATTACAGTACTTTTTTCATATTTAATATATATTTTTAGATTTATATTGTGGATCTGTAAAAAGAAATTATATTGTGGACATAGTAATTTAGTGATTAGTCCAATAAATGAGTATCATGATATTTATATTTAAACTAATCATTTACACTTTATTAGTTAAACAAAAATGTTATTTATATCTTATACAAAAGGTGAAATATTTAACAAAATTTAAATTCAACAAAATATATTAATTAAAAATATAATATATGTATAGTACTTGTAATAAATCATATTTTAAATAAATTCATATCATGCATAACTAATGAAATAACTAGTTTATAAATTACTTTTTAAGAAAAACTCAATTAAACAATAAAATATAGTCATTATATATGAGAAAGAATCTATTTATTTATATATTTGTAAATATTACATTAAATGTTATCTAATTATATATATATATATATATATATATATATATATATATATATATATATATGCATTTGATTTTCTTAAAATATGTTTTATAAAAACTAAATTAGGTAAAAAAAATATTGTGTCATTCTATATTAGAAAAACCTATTTATTTTATATATTTATTATGTAAATATTTTCAAATTGAATTTAATTTATTTCCAATAAAGGAGTTTAGCTCATGTGATTGAATAGAGTCTATGAATTATTGTATGTACCTATTTAAGTAATGTTTTTTTATGAGACGGAATTAAAATAATTACTCTTTTTATATCTTACCAATACAATCATGTTATTGAACAAATTTCAAAACATAATCGCATCTTTTAAAACTCTCAATGATATATTAGCAAAATAACTATTTTTTAAAATTATAAAGACACACATACACATTTTTGTGTGAAATTGTAAGAAGAAAAACGTATTTTTAGTCTTTGTCTGTACTTATATAGTCAAACATAGTTAAGATTTTTGTTTTTTTTATATTGATAAGTTTAGTCTATGTTTTTTTATATTGATAAGTTTGGAAATCAACCTCATTTGATAGTAAAAATATAGGGATATAAATCATGTTTGACAAAAATATATAAACTAAAAACATATTTTTATATGAATATATATATATATATATATATATATATATATATATATATATATATATTTATATTAAAGTTTATTTTAAAATTGTCAAGTGAATGGCCTTATAGCATGGTTAAACAAAAATGAAAGGGTTAATATTACATTATTATATTGAAGAAAAATGTATGAGAGTAGGAGAAGAGTCATTTTGAATACTTCTCCCTCCAACAGGCAAAGCCTACCTTCCTTCCTCGTACACGCTACACATACACACGTTTCTCTTTATCCGTGTCTGCTTCAACCACAATGCTGAACAATTCGCACGATATAAACCCACCCTTTTCATCCCTTTCACCGTCTTTGGATCTAACAAACACCACCACCCATTGATCGGTTTTTGCTTCATCCAAACTCAATGGGTGCCGACGAAGACTACGATTACTTGTTCAAGCTGGTCCTCATCGGAGATTCGGGTGTTGGCAAGTCCAACCTCTTGTCCCGATTCACCCGAAACGAGTTCAGCTTGGAGACCAAATCCACCATCGGCGTCGAATTCGCCACGCGAAGCGTCCCCGTTGATAGCAAGCTCGTCAAGGCACAAATCTGGGACACTGCAGGCCAAGAAAGGTCACACTTTTTTTTTTCTTCCATTAATACCTTTTTCGATATGCATGTGATTCTGTGATCTTTTTGTTGGATGCTTTGATCTTTATGATAAGGTCACTGATCAATATATAGATTAGTATTTGGTTGCTGGTTAGGGAAGATTTTCAAAGAAATGCAAAAAGTTGTAGTCTGTTCAATATGTCAGGATGTTTCTCTGATATGATCTGTTGTTCTACACCTATTCTTGGAAGCTTTCATTGATTTGGATTTGGATTTGGATTTGGATCACATGTCTCATTTCTCTGTCTTTTCAATTGAAAAATAACACCTTCCCTAGAACTGGATTCGGTACAGTCAATTTTGCACAATCTCACATAATCAAGGCGTATAGTTGGATGAAGAGTAGACTGCTCACATTTCAAATGTGTTTTAAGTCTGATTTACCGAGATAAAATATGAGTCGTCTGATCTTCATTCAACAATTCCGGAATTATCAGATGTGTGAATAAGTGGAAAATTGACTGCAGAGAATCCGGAATGACAATGTTTTCTCAAGTCAAGGAAGAAAAGTGATTTGACTTCTACTTGTTATTAATCTTTGTAAATAAAACATCAATACAGCTATCAGAAAATGGCTGAAGACATGACATCTCAAGCTTTTGGCCCTTATTTGAAATGAAGTGAGGCAGAGCCCTCTGTCATTGACCAGTTACCCTAGAGCATGATTGTTCCAATTTGATAAAATACATAATTAAGTAGATTGCTTAGCTGTGTGGAGTGTAGAATGCTACTATCGTGAAGTGTGATTTAATTGGATGCTTTGGTTTATTTTCATGTGCCAAAAGAATGGTATAGTATAGAACTTGCAGGGACAAACACATTAGAGTGGGAGGGATGGGAGCAAAATCAAATGCAGGCAGGCTGTATAAAATATAGTACACAATAAAATAACAAAAATTCCTTTACAATTATCATATTCTCAACCATGCTGCTCTTCTAAAGTCTAGACTTATAAACATGCAATGTAGTATGTTTTTTCATCCAAATGGTACTTGCTTATCAAGACTACATAAATCATATATGATCATTCCTGAATCCTATATTTACAAGTCTCATATTTTTTAAAAAATTTCTGATTTCATTTTATGATAATTCATATATGCATAATGCATAGAAATTAAACTCTCTTTTTGTTTAGCACAGATATCGCGCTATTACAAGTGCATACTACCGAGGAGCCGTAGGTGCTTTGGTTGTGTACGATGTAACCCGACACGTGACATTCGAGAACGTGGAGAGATGGTTGAAGGAGCTTCGAGATCACACAGAAGCATACGTTGTGGTCATGCTGGTGGGAAACAAAGCAGACCTTCGACATTTGCGTGCAGTGTCCACAGAAGAAGCCACAGAATTTGCAGAGAAAGAGAGCATTTACTTCATGGAAACCTCTGCCCTTGAGTCCTTGAACGTTGACAATGCCTTCATAGAAGTGCTGACTCAGATATACAACGTTGTGAGTAGGAAGACTCTTGAGACTGTGGATGATGACCCTTCTACGAAAGCCTTGCCCAAAGGGGAGACCATAGTTATTGGAACCAAAGATGATGATGTCTCAGCTGTTAAAAAGAGTGGATGCTGTTCCACATAGTTTGTTTGAGAGAGATATACAAAAGAGTCTTTTGGTTATGCAGTGTAACAGGATGTTTTTGTGAACTCATTGTTTTATTTTGTTTAGTTCTTTTTTGGTTGGTGATGTATACGATTGATTGGCCTCAGCTGCCCTTTGTCGTGAACTTCTGGTCATAATACAGGTTTTTTATTCAAATCCCTGCCTTGTTCTCTTCTTTTTATAATGGTTTGCACTATACCCATGACAAGTCAAATCTTGTTCATTTTCAATTATTATGTGACAAAAAAATAACGGTTATATTAATTAACAAACAAATTACAAGATAAAAATAAAAAATAAAGAGCAAATTACACTAGCTTTACTTGAAGATTTGTCAAATTCTTCCTGGCATTCTCTCTCTCACACACACCTTATAAAAAGGTTGGTGTAAATGTTAAAAGAGTAGGGTCATGACTCATGTGAAATCTCAAGAAAATTCAGAAACGGAGTGTAATTTGTTCAAAAATAAAAGATTTAATATTTTTATTTGTCCTTGAAAATATGGTAATTTTAATTTTAGATTTTTAATTTTTTGGTTAGTTTTGAAAGAAAAACTTTCCAGGAGGGGATAATATTTCATGGCCTGGTCCTGAATTAATCAGATGCTAATTTTAGATATCGGAGGTCTCTGGATGAAAATAACATAGCAATTCTTTGGACCCCATTTCTTTTTTGGAACTTAGTGTATATTTGATGATGCTCTACGTTACTCAAGAGGATAAGGTGCATCCATGATCCACGCACCTACGAGTAAAATTTACTTTTAAACAATTGTCATCTCCCATCCCAACCGCCACCAATGTGCTAGTATTTGAGGATAGGTTCATCTATTTCAACCTTTTACTCATCAGATAAAACTATATGCTAAACCTACTAACAGTTTGTACTGAAAAGAAAAACCTACTAACAGAGAGTAAATCAAAATTATTTAATGAGACTAACGTAATATTTCATTCCATAATAAGATAATATTAGGAGTGTGTGAAAAGTGTGTCTTATTCCTGGAGTTGGATAATCATCACGGAATACCTGGCGTCATGATTTTGTTTTAAAGTAAAAAAAAAAAGGTCATCAGGAATCTCAAACAGCACTTCATTGACAAAAATTAAAAATGGTTATGAAGATGGCAGACAATTGGACGGCTATGAAAAATGACAGCGACATCTGACAATGACCCACGTGATTTTACAATATAAAAATTGCTATGACATACTCAAGAAACAATCAACATCATAAAAATAATCGTAGGCATTATCTACATTGTTACTGTTTAATGTATTATTGGTCCCTTCTGATTATTGATCTCTTCAGAAATCTCTTGATGGAGTCTTATTCTGTTGTGAGGTACTACACTTTTCAGTTTTCACCGTATTCGACAACCTTGTGTGCTTGTGTGGACATTTGAATATGTAAAACATTTTTAGGAACTGAAAAGGCCAAGCCAGTGTGTAACTAATGAATGAACGGGTCTTGGCTGAATTAACAAACAAACTGCAACAAGTATAATAAGACAATAAAAACGATTGGATCTCCTCTCAAACTTATGCTCAAAGTACAGAGGGTATGTCTTTCAGAACAGTCAACAGAACAGTTTAGCTAGGAATTAAAAATATGTATATAGATTCTTCTACTCTCTATTGGCACGTGGTTGAAGAGGACCAAACACCAACAGAAGAACTTGGGTGTTAAAGCCTCCTATGAGCACAACAAATTTTGCTATAAATTGGGACGTTAGGTGGTGAAAATCTGCCACCTGGTCAGTTTTCATCTTCTGTGATTTCTTTTGCCATGTGAAAATTGATGTCAGTTCCAGAGGGACAAAGGATACATGCACTGAATTGGTATAGAGAACCCATCTCTGTAGCAAAATGTGTTTGTCTTCGTCCTCGGAAAAGAATTCAACTTCATAGCCACCATTCTGCACAAAGACAATTTTGTCAAAGCCATGCACATACTTAGTAAACACTGAAAAGCTCATTCCATGCATATATGTCGTCCCACAATGTCCATAGTTTTCCGTACTAGGAAGCCCTTTTACACATTTTGGATAAAAAAAACATCAAATGAAAAATTTAACATAGCATGATATTATGAATATATATTTAGAAGATAATCCAGCTACCTACTTCATACTTTCAAGTAAATTATAGATATGGAAAGTTTACCACTTACAAGTACAACAAGACAAGGGTCATTAACAAAATGCCAGGATAAGGATAACTATGCTTAAAATACACAGTGCCTCATCTTAATCAAGTACTCCACCCATGTACTTCTTTAGAAATAAACCTAACTATTGAAACAAAAGCAGGACCAAACAATAAAAAGTTATACAACGTTCTACCATCCAGCCAAGTATTGTTGATGAATCAAAGGTAACACCATACACACCACTCATCCCTTATTTTTTATGGCTTTTGAGTGACACCCATAAATAAATCACCCAGTATGTTTCTTTCAGAAATTATCAATTTTTTGTTGAAAGAACAGTTGTAGTGGATCACAGTACAAATTTCGGCATGCCATGCATCCCCACAACTCTAGTGAACATCAACAAACCGAAGAACCATGAAAAACAACAACTTGGGCTCTTCTTCTAAAGCATGTTGATTACTCTCATCACCTCAAGACATATAACACAAGTTAGATCAGAGAACTTCAATAAAGGCCTAAGTTGATTTTAACTTATGCAAAAAGCTTAATTCATTTCAACCTCCCTAAGTACCTATTGAAAACTTTATCCAAACAGGACCTAAAGCATTTTCATTACTCTGAACCACATCCAAACTCTGAAAGGCCAATCAAAATTCTCATCAAATAAACAATCCAATCCAAATATCCAATCATAATCCACTTAACAGAGAGTTACATATGAATATTGCAAACAACCACGAAACGACAACCCACAACACAAAACCATTGTGATAAACGACACACAAGCTAATTAAAAAAGAACATACCATCCACTGGAACTGGGCCGAGTCCCGCGGCCCAAGACCCCCGCATCCGAGACGCCACCCGGCCCAACCCTTCTCATCCTGTCCGGGCCGCCACCCGACTTGGGCCGGCCGTTGGGCCGAAGTTCGGGCCCGGGCGGGGGAGCCTCCTCCCTGGGAACGAACCCGGGCCGAAGGTGTGGCGGTACGAACTTGTCCGTCTTGGGCGGCTGAGGAGAGAGCAAGGGCAAGTCCTTGTCGGGGCTGGAAACAACGGGGAGCGACAAGAGCGGTGAACCGGTTCCGGTTCGGCCCAGGGGTCGGAGCGAGATCGCGTCCGATCCTGGTTCGGACCGGGGGTGGTTGTGCTGGATCGGGGTCGGCGGTGGTGGTTGTTGCTGTTGCGGTTGCGGGGTGGAGGGCGTGATGGGTTTGGGAGTGGGTCGGGTTAGGACGAGGATGCGGCCATGGGGTTTGTTGGGGGCGGAGACGGCGGAATAGGAAGCGGAAGAAGAAGAGAGAGAAGGATTCTTGTTGTGTGGGTTGGTGGTGTTGGTTTTTTCGTAGATGTGGTTGAAGTTAATAGAGGCGTACTTGTTGTTTTTTGCCATCCACCACCTTTCCAGAAAGCACACCAACAGATCGAAAAATGGCTTCCGCCAGAGGAAAATGAAATCAACAATCAATTGTGTGTGGGAATTTGCGATTCTCATTTCCTACTCAAAAATAAAACAACTACTTTGGGCCTTCGGATTTTAGTGGGCTTTCAATATTTAATGAAGGATAAGGCCCAATATAAGCCCAATATCAAGATTACAGTTGGGAGTTGCTATTGGCACTGCAACAACTTCTAATGGCACTACCCACGTGGGTTCCTTTTAGGAGTATCCCAAGATTGTCCTTTTGATAGAAACACAATGGAATCATATTTCTTATTGCTATATGGGGGTAAAAAAAAAAAACACAACGGAAACATGATTCTGTTCTCCAAATGTGCAACAAAATCGTCTTTTCGTTGTAATTTATTTTACCCCATACAGGCAACTAAATTGTGTTTCCATTGTTGAGTAGGGGTGAAAAAATAATAAAAATATGATTTCATTGCATAGTATACAATAGAATCATATTTCATTATTTTATAATTTTATTTTTCATCCATATGTATAATGAAAACATGATTCTGTTATACACTATACTATAATGAAATTATATTTTAGTTGTTGACCTAGCATCCCTAACCATCCCAATCACCATCTAAACCAGTTGACAACAATGCAAATTCAACAAGAACAACAACACAAATTCAATAACAAAACCTACAATAAAAAGGGGGCGCAAGATCTTGACATCGCGAGGCAAGGGGTGTGTGGATCTCGGCATGGACGTTGACATTGGTGGATTGCGTGCGGTGGAAGAGGGTGGGGTCATGTGCAGTTGTGGTGGACAAGGTGGGGTCATCCGGTTTGAAGTAGCATAGGGGTGTAGTTTTTTGTGTTACTTGTACCTCATGCATGTGATAGGAGGCCACATAGCAACAATAATGGTACCAAAAACAAATTTGGATTTGGGCTAGGGTGGGGAGACCGTTTTGGATTTGAGGAGAAGAGAAGGGGGTGTAAGAATTTGACAAGTGAGCAAAAGAAAAATTTCAGAAGGATTGGTAGCGCTAATAACAAATCTCGTAGTAGGAATAATTGTTCCCCTACAGTTATATGAGCATATTGTTTTTGGTTTTTGTGAAGCCAAGGCCCTGCTGGGGGTGTAGTTTATTGTTGTACTTGTACATCAAACATGTGATGGAAGGCCTAGAGTTTCTCCCAATTCTCTTTTGTACCTATTACATATCTTAAATTAAGTCTCAAGATTACATGTGTTTACTGATTTTTACTTTTTACAACTTAAACAATTATCTTTCAACCAATAATTTTAATTTGTGTTTGATTTAAAAGAAAAAAATATAGAGTAGATGGATATAGAAGAGAGATAATTTTAAAAAAGAGAAATAGAATAAAAATAAAGTGATGTGTTTTGTTGTTTAGTTTAAGAGAAATAGAGAAGAAATAATACTATAAAATTATTTAGTAGAGATAAAATAGGAAATTTAGTGCTTTGGGCCCATAAGCTGTCTGTCACTGACTTATTTCTTCTTAAAATCATGCACACCATACCCTGTGATAACATATATCTGCATCATCTCCTTATTTCCGTCTATTGAACCGAACAAAGCCTAAAAGTTTTAATAAATGGTTTTTTTTTTTCTGATATAGGAAATGGATTTTGGTAAACCTAGATTACTCTTAGCTAGAAATCAATGACTACTCTCTTGAGATGTTGATGAAATTTATTTGAGGATTTAACATCTGCTGATCGATATTTTTTCTTATACACAGATATTTCCAAAATGTGTGAGATAACTTGACACTTCCTTTTTTCTTTCCTTCCAGTACCCAAAAACTTGACATTTCCAGTTTGCCTCAATGTGATGAATGAATCTATTAACTAACAAAAAGGAGGGGTGATAGAAGAACATCAGTTAGTAATCAAGCTGACAGCAGTAGAGGAATCAGATTCCAGAATTATATTCTTAAATCCTCTTCTCCTAGTTAAGTCAACTCTAGGCAACAAGGCCCAAAGTTCAGCATTAGGAACAGTGCACCCTCCCAATTTAATAGCAAGAGTTGCTAAAAAATTCCTCACGTGGTATCTTAAGTCTTAACACCCCACCACAGCCAACTATCTTGTTATAAAAGTACATTATATGACCCACATAGAAGTTTAACCCTAATATTTATATAAGCACATGATGCTTAAGAAAGTTTATAATACAAATTAATTGACTTAAAATTTCAAAAAAAAAAAAACTCATCTTAATAGACACAAATCTTAATAAGAAAAGAAAAAAGTATAAACACCTCCTGATATGCTTCTTCATCAACAATAAGAATATAGCATTTGTAGACAATATTAATTATTTGAATTAACAGTTCTGGTGGTACTGAAATGTGAATTGATGTAGAATATTGACTGTGGGATACAAGAAAACAATGTTGAGTGGTGGACATGGCCGTATTAAATTGGCTGAAGTGACTCCATAGCTTAATCATATCGTATCACTGTATTTCTGACAATGATACTCAATGATATTGCAGAGCATACATAATAATGTCTTCAAATTGATTATTTATTTATTTAGTGCTTAATGTTAATTCCACATGTTATGTCTACATATGCCAGGCTGCCAACCACCATTTTACAACTGTTGCTTGTCCAAACTCAACTTGTACATCGATACGATGTATATTCTTCAACGGCCATCTTGCACATAATCATTTGATGAAGAATTATTTTCATCCTTCAGAAAATCAACAATTTTGATGAAACAATATACATATACAGGAATTAATTAACTTGTTCCTTCTTAAAAGCAAGAAAAACGTACAAGACATATAAGATATAAGATGAGTTAGATAATTAAAAGAAAAGAAAAAAAAAGATTACAAATTTGATCTTTGATCTTTTCTATTCACAAAACTAACGTTCCAACAACTCATATTTATCAATAAAAAAAGTATAAATAAAAAGTCTCATCTCACTTGTTTTTTTAATAAGAATATATTAATTTATTATAATTTGAGATTTATTAAAATACTCTAAAAATTATAAGTTATTGTTAGTGATTTTAATATATTTCTACTTTTTTAACAAGAATATTTTGACAAGTTAGAATTTGAACGTGTAAAAATACGCTTTAAGGTAAGCATTATTGTTGATTATCATACTCCTGAATTATAAAGATGCCACCATTTCTTAGGGTGATCTCAGAGAATAAATAACCAAAAATACCAATAACAATAATATGAGTTCAATTTTTCTCAATTGTTGGTATAATTTTATTTTTTTTACATTATTATATATCTAACACATTTTTTTATTTTTTATTTTTTATACTTCCTATTTCTCAATAGGTACATATATATCCACCTAATGAGTGTATGAATATCAATCAAAACTGCACACCAAAACAAAGGCAGGTGGGAACAAAGAAGATAAGTAACAATAGAAAGAAATTTGGGTTATTAGTGTAAATAGGACAGAACTTAGGATTAACTATATATCTTAAGGGTTTGTGGTGTTATATTGTTATTTAAATTAAAGTTTTACCTTAATAACATTTTGGGTGTCTGGTAAAAATACGTTTCTTTTTTATCGTTGGGACTTTTGAAATTTTTTTGGGAGTGTTACAACTTACAAATGTATTTAGAATATTTAAAAGATTCTTAAAAATATTATCTTAAATCTAGTTAAAACTTTTCGCTTTCATAGAAATCTTAGATGTCTACTTCCTCCATGAAAATGGTTTTAACTAAGCTTTAGAAAACATAGTTAAAATTTTCTACAAATGTATATTTCTTAAAAATCTAGACTAAGCTTGAAAATTTAACATTAACAATCTTAAAGGAGTCCCGTTACCAAATACTCTTTAATTTGCTGATCTTCATATACAGCTAAAATTATAGTTTTGATGGGAAAAAAGATACTACAATTACTTTGCAATTGTAATAATATTAGGTTTGACATGATCTCTGCTTGCATTTCATTTCCGCGACTTTATGCTTGCCCACGTTTTCCTATGGGTGAAACCAACGTTAAGATTCATTTCTTATCGAAAATTTTGATATGCATCGTTTCATTTTCATTCTTTATTCTATCTCTTTCATAACAAATAGAGACTATTCTTCTCTTCTCTCTCCTCCAGGTATATCTCTCCATGTCCTAATATAAATCAAAATTATTTATGGGTCTGCAAAAAAAAATTAGATTATACTATTATCTAATAATGAATTGTCATATATGATCAAATTAAATTTATATTCTTGATTGAAAATATCACTAGCACCTAAAGTACTGCTGCATTAAGTTTTGTAATTGGAAATATTAGGTTTCTTAATGTAAAACTTGACAAGAACCGGATTCGATCATTGTCATTCTTTAATACTATTCTTTCTCTTTCCTGGCAAGACGAGACGATTCTTCTCTTGTTGTCTCCTTCATACATCGCTCTCCATGTCCTACTACTCTCTTTAACTTTTTGTTCATTTTCTAGTTCATTATTTCTCAACTATTACAAGCGAATTTTATTTATTTATTTTTTATCAACAGTGGAACAAATCCAGACCTCTCCTCTTTTCTTTTCTCTTCATCCATAAGCCAATCTTATTATTTGTTTAAACCAAAAAAATAACTTTAAAATAAATATTTTTTATATAAGCACTTTTTTTTTAAAAAAAAATAAAGATAAATTTTTTTTTCTAAATAAAAACAATTTTAATAAATTAATTGACGCAATAACTTGTATGAGTACAAGCAAATTTTAAGCTACTAGCCAGCTCATGCCAACAAAGTCTCAACCTAACACTAGCACACCCCAACCAAATAAAAACCCCCCTTCCACTCTCCACACCACCACAACAACACACAATAATCTAAAACTAGTACTATATCGAATAATTCTCTAATTAACATGGCTTCCACATGTACACCCTCCACACTCATTCTCCTCACCCTCACCACATTCCTCATTGCCCAAGCCCAAGCCCAAGCCCCGGCACCGTCCCCGTCGGGCGCGGTGAACCTCACCGCGATCCTGGAAAAGGGTGGGCAATACACCACCCTAATGAAACTCCTGAAGGACACACAGCAGCTCACTCAAATCGAGTCCCAGCTCAAATCAAACTCACAAGGCTTCACGCTCTTCGCGCCGACCGACAACGCCTTCCAGAGCCTGAAACCCGGTGCCCTAAACAAGCTCAGCGACGACCAGAAGGTGAAGCTCATTCTCTTCCACGTCACTCCCAAATACTACACCATCTCCGATCTGTTAACCGTGAGCAACCCCGTGAGGACGCAGGCCACGGAGAAAGAAGGGACCTGGGGGCTGAACTTCACCGGCCAAGGCGGTAACCAGGTGAACATCTCCACAGGGGTGGTGCAGACGCAGCTCAACAACCCACTGAGGGAGAAGTTTCCTCTGGCTGTGTACCAGGTTGACAAGGTTCTGTTGCCGTTGGAACTCTTCGGAACCACCAAGACTCGTGCTTCTTCTGCGGCTCCTTCTCCTAAGGGTTCTAAGAGCACTCCTGAGATTCCCAGCGTTGGTAAGGCTGGTTCTGCTCCTTCGGATTCTCCTAAGGATACTAATGCTGCCAATGGGATGAATGTGGGTTTCGGACTTGTTCTTGGACTTGGCTTCATTTGCATGGGAGCTCTCTCTTGATCACCAGAAAATACTTCATTGTCAATGTGTCGTCTTATCTTTTTTCTTTTACTCTCACTTCTTCATTTCCTAATCTTTCTTTTCTTCTACGGGCAAAAGGAACTGTGTTGGGTTTTATTGAGCCTCATTCTTTCTATTTAATGCCCTCTTTTTTATGTATTTAATTTAATCCTTGTCTTGTATTTACTATTTAATTTGGATCACATGATTTTGTTTATGAGGAAAACGAACACCTAGCTACTTTAGCTTTTCTTTTTTCTTTTATTTCTCATCCTAATAAAACATAAATAAATGGATGCTCAACCATTGTGTCATGTATGTCATTCTTCATTTCTTTGCTTTTTTACTTTTTAACTTTAAGGAATGGTCTCTTTTGAATACGAATATAATAATTAGTGTTTTCTAATATATATTAATTAAATGAGATTTTTGGAAAGTAATTAACATTTAGAAAGAAATAAGGTAGATGGCATGGCATAAAATTGGATGAGTACGGACTTAAATACAACTTCGGTAACAATGTATGGTTAGTTACATATGGGAGGTTTAGGAATGAGATAAGATACAAGGACTATAATCTCAAACACCCAACACAAATGATAAGGTTGTTACAGCATTGAATAAATATTGTTAATTATCACCAGTATCTTTTGTTGCCGGTAGTTAGGGTTTTAACTCACGCAAAATGTTTATTAAATAGCCTTTGAGTTGTAAATATTTTGAGAGAGAAAGGAATAGATGAAAGATAAATAATTAATTTAATTGATAATACAGTGTAATAATAACAGAAAAATAAAAAAACTAAGATGGAGTGTTTGAAATTTTTTATTGTAAAAATATAAGCATTGTTTAGTCACTTACTTAGCTTGTACCTTCTTAACTCATCATTTTCTTAATCAGCATTTTGAAAACACTTACAAATATTTTTAGTCAAGATGGTGGAAGGTAAAATTAACATCAAACGGTAATTTACACAACCCACCTCAATAGTCCAGATGCGATGTCCTTATTAGAGAAGGATGGGACCAAAATCCAATTTTATATATGGTTGAAAAATGCACTTTTTTTCAGAGTTGTTTTACCCACCCATCCATGACATTATTTTTAAAAAATAAAATAAAATACGAATCTTGTTCAACTGAGAGAATAGAAAACTCTGATCTCTTAGCTATAAGACGAAGTACTGTGAAAAGGAAGGAACATAATACCAGAGTACCAGCTATTGGATTACCAAGTTTACCACAAAAAACATAATACTAAATTGACAAACACTTACTAGTGCTTATAGCCGTGCTGCTACATGTGAGTACAATTAATTAAATACTATCCGCCCAAAAATCTATGGTCCACGATTCAAGTTGGTTAATAAATAGTCTAATGGTAGTAGTTTCTAGTTTATGTTGAGATTCAAGCAAGGTTAACAAATATTTTGGTCATCCCTAGCAGGTTTGACATTTATAATGTTTCAGTTCCCTCCTTCAAATAATAAAGTTAAATGTGAATTAGATCGAACTTCTTTATTTTATCTAAAACACTTAAATATATCTTTAATTTCTGTAAGTTGAATTTTTTCAGTTTTGATTCCTATAAGTTAATTTTTTTAATTGTAGTCCATGTAAGTTGATATTTTTTTCAATTTTGATTGCTATACTTTTTTTTTGGGTTCATTTTTAGTCTTTATAAGATTGCGTCTTTTTAAATTTAATTCCTTTAAGATTCTATTTTTTTTTTATTTATAGTCTTCATAAGTTCGTGTTTATAAAGACTAAAATTAAAAAATATATAAATTTACATGACTATAAATGAGAAAAATATCTGATAGAGGCCAAAACTGAAAAAATAAGAACTTACATGAACCAAAGCATATTTAATCTAAAATTTTAAAAAGAAAAGGAGGTGTTAAGAGTAAATAGATAGGTGTAAATAGTAACCCCTTTGATAATGTTTTTATTTTTGTAAATTGGGCTTATGAGGCATAAATGACCACGGATATGTTTACTTTTTAGAATTCTTTGACGATTAAATTTTGCAACAGGAATGCATTTATTATCCTTTTCTTTTTCTTGTTGGGAAAGTTTAAACCCTACAGAAAAACGCTACATAAACCCCGCAACAAACAACCAACCCCCAAACCCCTCACTCTTCTCGGCGTCCATCGGAAATTTCCAAGGTACTACATCCCTTTCCATTTTCCCTTTCTTTTCCGGCAAATTCTTCTATTACTAACTAGCACGAGCTATTTCAATTCTATTTTTGTCCTAATTGTTGAGAATTTTCCCCAAAATTCGATTAATATTCTCCCCTCGGTGAACATTTTTTTTCCTTTCTCATTTAAGTTCGTTGATTCTGGATCACGTGCTTGTGTTTTCTTTCCTCTATGCGAAATTTGTAGCTTTACATGACGTACTTACATCTGCAACATTTCTGTTCAATTAGGTAAAAAGATGAATCTGAAGAACATGAAGATTCCGAACGTTCCAGGCGGCGGTGCGTCCTCTGCGCTGCTGAAGCTTGGGCTTCTTGGTGGAATTGGTTTATATGCAGCTGCTAACAGTCTCTACAACGTTGAAGGAGGTCACCGAGCCATTGTTTTCAACCGTCTAGTTGGTGTCAAAGACAAGGTTATTATATGAAGAAAAAAAAAATTGAAAACGGTTTGCTGTTTACTGCATTGGAGTGCTTGATGATTGTTACTCGGTTATGATTGTGGCAGTCTTTGTGTTATGGTTGATGTTTTTCAGAAGAGCTATTTACCTTCTAAATTGATTCGTTATTACTAATAAGTGTGTGTGACCATTGTTTGAGTTCTGTTATGGTGGTTGTAGTAAAATTGATATGTTGGTTAATGTGCAGGTCTATCCTGAAGGAACACACTTTATGATTCCGTGGTTTGAGAGGCCTGTTATCTATGATGTCCGTGCACGACCCCATCTAGTTGAGAGTACATCTGGTAGTCGTGATCTACAGATGGTAAATACATTTTGCTAAGACTTACATGTAGTCACAGAGAAATGGTTTTGTTATCAAATTCGTACAACTGAAAAAAAAAAATCTGACCTTCATATTGTATTCTTGGAAATGAAATTGATTTGAGCATCTTTGACACCTTCCTCTTGATTTGCATGACTTTTTGCATTAGTTTCTCTACTTTGGCCCTTAATTCCTTTTTCGATGGCATGTTTGTGTAGACACTATTGTGTCCTTCTGTTACACACATCATTGTTACTGGGCCAAACTTTAGCTAACTAAGTAATATTCTCACCTGAGATTTGTTCCATTATGCTTCACCACTGAGGCACTGACATGATTGCGACAACTGTGAAACATGATTGTTATCAGATTGTAAAAAGTGCATTCATATTAGTTTATTTTAATTTTCTAGACATGCTATTTTATATAGGAATTTTGATACCATTTTTTTACCGGAATCTGGATTGCAGAAGCAATGCTTAAGATTTTGCATGACTGCTATTTGCCTATTTCATTCTTGTTGCCTGAAGTTAATTTCTGGACGACAATATTTACCTTATGAAGTTCAGATGATAAGATTTAATAGTATAATAATTGAATCTGTTGGAATATTGGTTCTTTCATCTAGTTGAATACATTCCGATCTATCTCAATTTAATATCTAGAACCTGATAGGTGCCCCCTAATCTGAAATGATGTAAACAGATTTACATCACCTCCCATTTGATGTTTTAAAATCATTTATTTATGAATTTTTAAGCTGTTAGACATCTGATATTTGGCTTTGAAGTATAAATATCTTATGCAAATGCTTTATCAGTATCAAATACTCTAATCTCCAATTTACCTTTTCAAGTTTAGCCTTTGTTTTTAATGGGTGAAAGTATCTGCATCCATCACTATCCACATATTGTCCTTTCTCCCACTGTCCTGGGTTGTTCTGTGCCTTTTTTAGCTCTTCTGTGAATGATAGGATGTTTGGTTTCTAGAAACCGATTTAAAAAAAATTTGTTTTAAAGATTTTAACATGTGCAATATTGACCTTTTATTGATTGTACATGCATGTTATACAGGTGAAAATTGGACTTCGAGTTCTTACTCGCCCTTTGCCCAACCAATTACCTACGGTTTATCGGACCCTTGGAGAGAATTATAATGAAAGGGTTTTACCTTCAATCATACATGAAACTTTGAAAGCCGTGGTTGCCCAGTACAATGCCAGCCAGCTTATTACTCAGCGAGAGGTAAGGAGCAAACCTTATCTGTATGATGCATGAAAAGCTCAAATAACCATTTAAAAAAAGATTGCTTGTTGCTGAGATGGTGTCAAAATTTTGATTTTTTTTTTTTTTGCAAAACTTGTTGGAAGCCCAACAGATGCATTAGTGATTCATCCTTGGAAATATTCTGCCGAAATCGGTTTATCATTACTGAATGGTACAATGCGTATGTTATCAAAATCAAATTCTTAAGGATGATTTATTATCTTATGAACTAGAGAAGTATTATTGCTTTTTTGTTTCATTCACATGAATCATGTCCCTCTGAATTTCTTTTTAGTTCCATGCAATGTTTTCTTATTTGAGTTGAAACATTCATTTCTAGCACAAAGAGAGAGTGTTGAACTTTAACATTAAATTGATCTCAATCTTTGTAGGCTGTTAGTCGGGAAATCCGGAAGATTCTAACTGAAAGGGCTGCTAACTTCAATATTGCCCTTGATGATGTGTCAATTACTAGTCTGACTTTTGGCAAGGAGTTTACTGCTGCAATTGAAGCTAAGCAGGTAGCTGCACAAGAAGCTGAGAGGGCTAAATTTGTTGTGGAAAAAGCTGAGCAAGACAAGAGAAGTGCTGTAATTAGAGCACAGGTGATGATAAATTATTAATGCATAGATGCAGTTAACACTGGTGCTTAGTACAAGTTTCTGCAAATTTTACATTTCCAATACAGTTTGTGTATTAAGGAAAAAATGTTATATGCTGCTGGGTTAGACTATACTGCCATTATTCTGACTAGGTCTTGTTCTGAAACACAACACCTGAAACTCATGGGAAAATTTGTGATTTTTCTTTGCTTGATCAGTATGTTGGGTTCTTCTTTGGTAACAAGTGGCCTTTTCATATCTGCCTGTTAAGTTTAGAGTGAGATTTTAAATTTAGCATAGATTGTTTGGTATTGGCTGTTTTGCATATCAGATCACTTTTGCATCCCAAGTGTGTTCAGTTCTCCCTGACCTTTCTTACGAATCTTTTAATGATCAGGGAGAAGCAAAAAGTGCCCAACTGATTGGGCAAGCTATTGCCAACAATCCAGCTTTTATCACACTGAGGAAGATAGAAGCCGCAAGGGAGATTGCACATACTATATCAAATGCGGCAAACAAGGTTTACCTGAATTCAGATGATCTATTGTTGAATCTTCAAGAGATGAAATTGGAGCCAGGCAGAAAGTGAGTGTGTTAGCCTGTTTGTTTCTTTTTGGTTTTAGCTTGTAAACTATCAATTTCAGGATCGATTTTCTTGATATGTTTTTGCAAATTCGGATATAGCTGGCTTGATTAGACAACTGAGCGGCAACCCTTTAAATCTTTGGGAAAGGATTAATTGAGATCCAAACGAATGCTTCACATTACTTGAAATAATTGCTAGAGTTTAGCATCCTGATTTAATTTTGCTGCCTGAAATAAGTTGGATTGTCGGTTTTTTATTTTTTGCTCACCAAACCTTAACGGATGCGTTAGACAATATTTGCCCTATGTTGAATGAGAAGATTTGATTAAAATCTGTACCTCGTTACATCGTCAATGGGTCGTACTTAACCCGTTACTATTTGGTTTAACACTTCCCGTTGATTTTGTTATGGTATGATTATGAGCTGCAAGCGAACCGCAGAGGACATGTTTCAATCATCTGTTAAGTTATGCTCGTTTAAATTAAGAATGTCCTGATTGGAAATTCTAAATACCATTTGCACTACCCACGGTTCGATCCATGGTTTTTGCTTACATTGGTATGTATCTGCTTTTTCAGTGGGACATTAGCAATAGAGCATGAATTGTAGTGTTTTTATTTATACTTTAATGCCTGAATATATTTAAGGGTTAATAATTAGTCTTTCTTTTAAAAAAAATTACATTTTGGATTCGTCCTCGAATTTTTAAAACAAGTAATTGTCCATATTTTAAAAAATATATAAATTTTAGCTCTTAAAAGTTAAAGCTCTCACTTTTCTCACTATTGAGGAGCCCGAATTTGGAGTTTGAAGAAACATGCAAGAAATAAACCTGCAAAAGTCGACAACTAAAACCTAAATTTGAAAATCTTTATTAGAAACTAGAAATATAAAGAGTTTAATGCTTATTTACGGACAATGTAATTTTTTTACTGTCATCTAATAATAAATTATCATTTAAATTACTTTGTGATAAATATTTAATTACTACTGAATCAATTATCAATTGATAAATTTAGAATCAACATCTTTATTATTTAATAACCGGTTTAATTTATTTTTTATCGTCAACAAAACAAAGAAGCGAACAAACGGCCCAAACAAGCCATATTGCAAGACTCTTCACATCATTTTCATGGGCCAACTAAACCTTTCGGTCGCCGTAAGCTGAAATTCAACAAGGGTTTTGCTACTGCACTACCACTTTTGCTATTGGTACTATTCAGGTGGGTGCCTTTTAGCTGTATTCCCAAATTCTCCCTTGGACGGAAACACAACAAAAATGTATTTCTACTAAGTAAATGGGGGTGAAAAAACAAAACACAATAAAAATATGATTTTGTCATGAAGTCTGTAACAAAATCATGTTTTCATTGTTCCTTTTTTTCTTCTTCATTATTTTACAAAACAGATAAGCAAAATACCGTTTGGGCCAAAATTCCCCACACCCTTCCCCTTCCGGTTACCCTACAGACGACAACTCAACCAACACAAACACTCAGATCTATTCTGGTTAAGGAAAAGAAAAATTTCACACAAATTAGTAATGCAATAACAAAGTTGATAGTGAAAAAGTTCCCATTCAACAATAGATCTGACAGAAACAAGGCACAGATTTTCCAAACCACCAAATCTAAAGAACTACCAATAGTTTTTGAAGAAGACCCTGTACTAGCTGCAGCATCCAATGCTAGCTAGCTCAGTCGCCAACAATTAAATTTAAAACCTGTTGACCCTGACCTTATTTTAAGTGGGAAAATTGGATTTGACCATATTTAAGTTTAGATTTGGATTTTTTTTTCAACTTGAGATATTTTCCAATAGACAAATAAATGCAAGGGCACGAACGGATTTGGGGTAACTCATCTTATAATTGCATATATATATCTTGCGCGTTTGTGTGTGAATTAAGATTTTATCTTCACAGTTTCATTTTTTCATAATAATTGAAAATATAAATTATATATTATAATAGTTAAATCACACATTTTATTACAAATAGTATATTTTAGTTTTAATTTATTTAAAAGATTTTTTTAGAATTGTTAGAAATGGTCCGGCCCACTGGCCCAGCCTAATAGCCTACCCGAACAGGCATGGCTCATTTTTTTTTTTTATATATATAATCTAAATTAAATTATATGATATTTTAAATATATATATATTAATAAATTAAATTAAAAATGGGGTTTCATTGGGTGTGACAAAAAATAAAATCAGACTTAAATCTTTTACTATAATTTTTTTATTTTTTTTTTACAAAACTGATTCTAAAATATAGCCTCGATGCCCTCCTCCAATGAGATGCAATTCAACTGAGTCAGTGAGCCAGTTTATAAAATATAGCCTCTATCGCTCCATATTATTTAGATATTAATTATGATATTAGGGCTCCGTCATGTCACATGTGCTAATTGCTAAATGATACTTGTAAGTTGTTACTTGTTAATTGATACAGAATCGTTGTCGAGAAGATGATGATAAGCAAAAATACAATTATATAAACCTGATGCCGCTCCTTGATTTGTTGCATTTTCAACCCAAAACGTCACATAAAGAAAGCTTCAATTAACTTTTGTTCCTTTAAGCTGTGTCAATGTATGGGCATATTGGCCAATTGGCACCGCGTCATGCTTTGACGTATTGAATTTGATCATATCAAGTTATGCTAATTATGTGCCATGTGGATTCTAGATATACGTTTTAAATACGTTGCCTAGCCAAAAATGAGTAACTCATGGATAATTAAGCTTAATGAGTTCTGGTATAGCGTCATTGCAATCGTAATGAAAGGTGCCGTGATCTAGTTTATATGAATTTTTCAACCAGTACTTATTAAAGGATAAGTAAATAAAATAAAATAAATTTCTTTTTCGACTTAGATTTCATTTATAGATCTTAAGTAGGTCTTTCATCTAGATTTTCTAAAAGTTAAAGCGTATAACCTAATTCTAATTTTAAAGATATGATTAATATCATCTTTTTATTTCTTTAAATTTTTGTGTGGAAGAATTTATTCAACCTGTCTCTATATGTGATTTGTGACTCTATGTTGAAATTTAAACAATGGATGCACAAAATATATATCTTGTGGCATATGAATATAAATCCATAACACAGTCACATATATATATAGAACTGTAATACAATTTTTAAGTATAAAAAACTTGTAAGACAACCTATTATAAAAGGACCAAAAAACTTTAAAATTAAAATAAAATAATATGAATTTAAATATGTGATATTCTTTTTTATCATTTGGCAAATATCCATGTCACATAAATAAATTATACAAACACGTCGTATATAATTTTTTAACAAATTTTCCCATACATATTATCCAAAATTTTCCACCACTAGGTTGATCCTAGTGGATTACTCATTTTGGGTCATTATTATTATTATTATTATTATTATTATTATTTCTAAAATAAAAATTATAGATGTTAGGTAACTTGTGAGGTTCCTTTAATAAGTTTTGTAATACTATTATTATTTTATTTTTTTTACGAACGGGATGAGGATATTAAGAAAGAAAATGACCATCAAGCATTACACCATCATGAACAAAATCACCAATATGCATATGAAGAGGAACATCGTCAATTCTATAGGATTCAAAAGCCAAAAAAACTAACTTAGCTAAACCATCACTCGCCCAATTAGCAAATACATCAGTTGCACGATCTTTGATGATATAGATGGGTCAATCTTTATTGGATTTGCCAATTTACAAATCCATATAATATTGTTTGGACCTCATCAGGATTAATAAATCTATAACTTAATTCAAATTATCAATTCATATAAGAATTGACCAATTCATATAAAATTTACGGATTAATAATTGATACTGGACTTATAAATTCGTCAATCTGAATCAACTTTATAGAAAGATAAAAATGATATTTTATTATTTTACCGGATGTACCGATAATTGTGCTGGACATGCGTAACTAACCATCAATCACAAAATAACGGTTAGAATTTGAGCTTCTAGATGCCCAAAAGAAAATTAAGGGAAGACAATCAGACTAAAAAACTACTGAATTTAGCTTTAAGTAAGTAGCGCAGATTCAATAACCCATCTACTACAGAGGGAAACTCCTAAGTTTTATAAAACAAAAAGTGATAATTGTTATAATAGGGCCCATAAAATTAAAATAATAATAATAAATTTTAATGGAGTTATCACTGTTGACTTGTTCTTAAAACTTTCTTTTAGAGGAAAGATATTTTTGACTGAATATCAATTATTACTTTTTGGAAAGTCATTTCAACTGATTAATTGTTTATTTGGCTAAAAAATATTTAATGAAAATAGTCTTATATATATTTTTTAAAATGTAATAGAAATCCTTATTTACTGTCTCATTTAATATTAATTATTTATTTTCATAAATTTTCTCCTTTAATTAATATCCGATTATTTCTTTAATTTCTATTCTAGTTATTCTAAAATTTTAACCATTTTCTACTTTTAAGAAAAAAATATGAGTTATGAAACAAATAGAGATTAATAACTAGGAAAATAAAAAAATAAAAATCGTGGGGAATTAATTTTACTGGTTATATAAGCCGATATTTTAAAAAAATAGTTTTATTAAATTAAAATAAATATTATGATATTTATTTTTAGTCTTTTGTTTAAATAAAATTTAAAAAATAAATAAAATCCATTTCTATATTATTAGATAATTAAAATCGTTACAGATGTTATAATATCTCTGTAATATATTTTTAATAGAAAATAAATTTTATGATAATTTTATTCAATAAAAATAAAATAAAAATTATTTTAAAAACAAATATAAATTTATTTAATAAAATATATTTAAAAGATGTATAATTTATATTGAAAATATTTCTCTTGCGTCATATTTCTTTGAAATAAGTTTCTAAGTTATATACTTAGTTTTAAGTATGTTAATTGCTAATTTTATTTTATGAAAGATACATTTATTCTTTTTTAATTAAAGCAGATATATTCATTGAATTGATATCATTATAAATCGCACTTATAAGTTGAAAAAAATAGCTCTTAAATTGCAAAGAATGATATTAAATAGTAGTTTAAAATCGCACTTATAAGAATTTTTAAAACAATTTAAATTTATCATAGTATTAATTGTTAATTAAAATTAACACTTTAATTATTTTTATAAATATAAAAGACACGATAGATGTAAGACTCATGCCAGGGAGAGAAATCTAATTATTAGAGATAATCAAAACCCGAATAAGATAAGTTTGGATCCTCTCTATTTATTTTGTTATTAAGTTTTTGAGAAAATAAATTTGACTATCTATAAAGTATGTATCATTTTTATTTTATTTATTTAGCTAAAAACTTATGAGAAATAAAAAAAAAATGGAAGAGAAAGAATATAGAGAGATCCATTCGGGCAGTAACGTCAACCAAGACTTAAGTAAGAGGTGGGGCCAGACCCAAAATTCCAACGCAGCCATGACGTGAGGCGATCGTGTAAATTTGTCTGCATACGTGGCGCAACGCTACAGGCTAAGATTTATTGTTAATTAACACACGGTGACGTAAGGACGCGTCACAGCATTATCCTGGCAATGCTGACGTCGTAGTCGTTCATCTCATTCTTAAGTCCACAACGTCTGCCACCTGTCTCTGGGTTAGGATGGAAATAAACCATATTAAACCTGACTTTAAAAGATTTGAACGATGAATTTTTGAGGTTTGAATTTAGTCTATGATTTATTAAAAACTTTTATTTTGATTCGGTTTGATCTTTTTAAAAGTTTAATTTAAGTTGATAGCATTTTTAAAAGTCTTTTTCACATTAAATCTTTAATATTATTGTATTCTGGATAAGTAGGAAACCCAATAGGAAAGTCAATAAAAATGATGAGGAATATAAATGGGCACATGACTCACACCTAAGTTGTAATTAAAATCTTACTTGATTATAGGAATGAAAGTTATGGAACAATAATGTGTAACAAAGTCTCTTAGTTTAAAAAAAATTAATTATACCCAAAAAATAATATAAGTATATATTGGTATAAAAAAAATAATATATATAAATCAGCCTACCAGACTTTTTAATAAATCTAAGTCTGATCTATTTAATTTAATAGGTTTTTAGAAGACTTAAGTCTAACCTTTTAATTAAATAGGTTAGTCCAAACCAAATTTTATATAAATCAAATCGTAGGTCCATATAAGTCGACCTAACCTATTCCCACCCCTAATATGCGTGCATAGTCCATAACAAACTTCATTTGGAATTTCCACTTCTTTCTTTCAAATACTAATTCCTTTCATTAATCATTGCACGCGCTTAGTATTTTACCAACTACTATCAACAATAAATTAATTACATTTTTTAGCTTTTCCTTATTGTTTATTTTCCTACTTGATAAAATAAAAAATTTAAAAATTAAGCTACGATTTCGAAAGTAATATGTAATTTTATATTGTTTAACAAAAAAGTGTTGAAATAAGTGGTTTGATACTTGATTCCTTAGTTAATATATGAAGTTTTATTTTTGAATGGGATGAGAGATTATTAGTTAAATGTCAAATAAAAATTTTAAATACCACAAAAAAAAAAGTTTTCCTACTCTTTTTGTTATGTTCTTTTGGAATCTTTAGTTTTTCAACAAAGCATTAGTTGAATTTACACTAAGAATACCTGTAGTTTGTAGCATTAAAATACGAAAGTCACAAAAATTTGAATTGTATACGAAAGATTAGACGAATATATGCTCTTTTAAAATAAATAAAAAAATTGCTAGAAGTCCAATTCTATAATGTGTATAACGCCGAATACGAAAACGACGTGGATAAATGAGGATGCAAGCAAAGTATCTATGGCCTTTTAAGACTAGAAACAAGTAGATAGAATGTTTAGAACACCAATTGGATTTTATTCTTTTTTATTATTGTGTTAAAAATACAAAACATTTCTCAGCTTTATTGATAATTAATAACCTTTATTAGAATATTTGACTAACTACTTTTAATTTTTCCAACTATATTTTTTCTTTGTAGAAAACTGAAACCTCAATCTTTACTTAAGAAATTTGAATCCACTTTCACTTAGACAAACATAATATCAGTGGATTTCAAATAAACCACAATTTTGACCATTGAAAGATGATATCATTATCATACTAGTCTATAAAACTAAGAAAATTTTAAATAAATTTTCTGAATTTTTTAGTTGTTTCATTTAAATTGATATTGTCATCTTAACCTGTAAGCATATACTGATATTATCACTTTAGTCAAGTATTTTTATATTTTAGTTAGTAGATGAACAATTGGATTGAGATTGAATTAGAAATAGAAATAATAATAAAAAAAGACATTTACTACTATTTGGGATTAAACATGGAGCAGAACAAGTTGGGCGCGGTCCAAATCAATAGGTACACAAAATGCAAAGCAGAGGAGAGGAAGTGACAAAACCTACAACGTCAGCCACAACAAGGTGACCAAATACGAATACCACGTACACCGCGTGACTTAGAAAATATGTTTTTGTTGACGTAACCAGTTACGAGTTTATGACCCTTTCAATTCTCAATTCTTCACCACCACTACCATTTATATTAATTCCACATCCTCTCTTCCAACCTCCCATAACCACAAACCCACAAACATTTACTAAGATCAATCCACACACTCCATCATCATGCATCAAGCAATTCCCTATAGATCATGGCGCCCTCTCCATAACCCCACCACCCACTTCTCCCCATTGCCATTAATTGCACATTCCCACAACGATGATGATAAAATGAGGAACATTGTTAACAATAATAATAATAATATTCATTCTTCAGCAGGGAGAATGGTGCTCAACATGGTTTCTGAGAACGCGGTTATAGTGATTGGGAGAAGAGGCTGTTGCATGAGCCATGTGGTAAAGCACTTGCTTCTTGGTCTTGGTGTTAACCCTGCGGTTTATGAGGTGGAGGAGAAAGATGAAGAGGGTGTTGCCAAGCAGTTGGAAGAAACAGTTCGTAGTGATGGGAACACACAACAGGGGAAGGTGCAGTTTCCTGCGGTTTTTATAGGGGGGAAGTTGTTTGGAGGATTGGATAGGATCATGGCTACTCATATCTATGGTGAGTTGGTTCCTATCCTCAAAAAAGCTGGGGCTTTATGGCTATGATGTCTTCATCTTCCCTTTTTTTTTTTTAATGTACAATAGTTATGCTGAGGTTCAAAACCTATGAACTCGTTCATACTACTTCAATCTCTTGTCACTAGGTCGACTTTGATTTTCTCTTATAAGTCTTTAGTTTTGTGACATTATATTAGATTGTTTTTATCTAATTTTTCAATTTTTATCCTTGGTAGTTTGAGGATGTTTAATTTCTCTTCTTTTTTGTAATTTTCCTTAATGTTGGTTAAGAATCACTTTCTTGAGCCTTCAATTTGGCTGGCTATTTTGATGACATACATGAATTCTGATGTACTGGATCTTCCCGTTAATCACAACATAATATGCAATTGTTCTATTTTTTATTTGTTTAGATTGTTAGTATAATCTGAGTTGATGGGTGAACTCGTTTAAGAAGTTAAAGTTTCCCGAACATCTATTTTTTATTTATTTGCACAAACTTAAATCTGAAACATTACTGCTTTGTTTAAACTTTATTTGGAACCCATAAATTATGGAGGATGGAATGAGTGACGGAAAAAACATAGTTATCAATTCCTTCCTCCATTTAGTTTGTTTCAAGAAGTGAAGGGACGAATAAAAAATCATGTAACTCACATATTTTTACACTTGGTCAGATTTTGCATTGGACGGAAAGAAGGGAATTAAAATTGGATTTTATAAGAGTTTAAGAATCATGCATGCACTGAATAACTTTGATTTTAGTTTCTGTACAATGTTTATCTTTGATTTTTATCCTTCTTAAAATCTACTATTTTTATTCAAAAAATTCATTTTAAAGTAGATAAATAATATTTATTTTAGGATATAATTTTTTTTTATAGATGGCACATTACACTTGTGGGTGCCGCTAGCGGAGAGTCACTTGATTTTCTAATTAAGCATTTAAATAACAATTATCGAATATTACATGAGAATAGGGATAAAAATCAAAATTCGTTCTACTACTAAAAAAAATATTAAGCTGAAAATTAAACTACTCTTATTTTTACACAGTTTACTATTTTATTAGAGATATTTATGAAATTTTAAAACCAACCTTTTCTTTTTTACTTTTGACATTATAAAATAAGAAAAAAGAAATTTTTTATTTTCTTTTTGTATCAAAGGTTGGAATTTTAGAAAATCCTTATAAAATACCAATATAATCACTAGAACTCATTATGTTAGATTATTAAGAAGAATTTTTAAAAATAATTGAATTTATAATGATTGATCAAATAAACGAACCCATTAGAATCTGAATCCATAGGTAATTTCTGATCTATTTACTTTTTTTAGGATCAGATCATATAACCGCTAACAATAACAATAACATAATCGGTGACTTCATGATTCTTTTCTCAACCGAAACTTCTTTATTCTTTAATAGAACTTTCATAACTCTTCATATAGAGAGAATAGAAATTATATGTGACAACTAATTTTTTTATAATGTGTTAACCTAATACAGTCTCATTATCTCATAAGAGACTTATTTATTTTGATCTCATAATTTTTGATCTCATATATATAAGAGACTTATTTATTTTGATCTCATAAAATAAAATTCACTCATAATAAATAATTAATATAATTATCTTATAATATTAGTGGATATTAATTGGAATAAAAAATTTCAACATACATCAACTATTTTATAAAACCATCTCATTTTTTTTTACTGTTTTTTTCCTACACCTAACCGTAATTATAAATTCCAACCTTCCTAATAATATTTTTGATTATTCGGCTGCGCTGGTTGTAAAATAAACTTTCAATCACGTTTTGCAAACATATCTTCTATGGTGACGCTAACTTTGCCACACTATGAGTTGGAATCCTGTCTGTGAGAGAAAGAAATTAAGAAAATGTAACTTGTTCCGTAAACTCAGCGTATTAATGTTGTGGCGGCTTTGGAATTTACTTTAACATTGGGCTACTTGGAGTAGGAATGGCAACAACACAATGAGTACATTCAGTTGCGTGTCAGCCTTTTTCAGCGATCTGTTCGTCGTCGCTGTCAATGGAAAATAAACATTTCAAGTTAGGCAGTAACTGTGATGATAAAAAATAGCTAATTATCGCGTGTACATTATTATTTTCGTGCAACTTGTGCTCGGGGATTGTTTCTCCAGCCTCCCCTTCTCGCAAATCTCTTTAATATATTTTTATTTATTATTGTACTTTCTTCCGACTGACATATAAATAAAAAATAATAATAATGTGTATTAGATTAAAATATAAATTAATTTTAATTAATTTTTTTATATTTAATGATAATATCTCTAAAATATCTTTTATTTTATTTGAATTTTATTTTTGACGATCTTTTTTTGTCCTATGTAATTAATGGAGATGATATTTTAAGAAATGAATTGGCCTTTCTATTAAACTATCAAAACTAAATGATGTTAATTAATTTTCTTGATGAGTGTGATTCAATTTTTTTTCTTATATCTCAATCCGGATGGAGTAATAAAATAAGTTAAAAATTAAGGAGAGAGTGAAAATAAAAGAAATATTTAAAAAATAGGGTTGTTTAATTGAGATGAATGGACAGGAGGAAGAGAACTTAAAAAGTGATATATCTCCAAAGCATTGTCATGTTTCACACAATTAATTAACTTATTAAATAATAAATATTTGATAAAACTAGTTGTTGAGTAACTGAAAATTGTAAAATGATAAAAAAAAGTAATAAATTATGATTTATTTTAAAAGGAAAATTAGGAAATTAGATAAATATATTGATAAAAATGAAAGAAAATATACAAAGTTAGAGGTTAATGTTTTTAAAAAATGCTATAAATTATTAAAAAAACTTGTTTATTGGATTGAAGTAACTGAAAAGTATAAAATGAGAAAAATATAAAATTACAATTTATTTAAAAAGAGTAACTAGAAAACTAGATAAATATATTGAGAATGAAGATGAAAGAAAACATACAAAGTGAAAAGCTAATGTTTCAAAAAAACATTACTTTAAGTACCATTTTAAAAAACTCTAGAAACAACTTAAAAAGTTTGTTTACTAAACGGTCAAATAAAGTTTTCAGTTAATAAAAAAACTAAAAATTATTTGAAATATCTTAGCAAATATAATCATATCATAAAATAAAGATAAATGAAAGAAAAATATTCACAATACACGCTGGTTGTCTTTTTTTATTACAATTAACAACGATTTTTCTAAATATATATTTCTTTTTTATTTTTCTTATATCAAACAATTATTTTTACTATGTTTTTTTATCTATTTATATTCACTATATTTCTCTTTTTATTTATCCTATTTCTTATATATATTTCTTTTCTTCTTATCAAATTCAGCCTAAGCCTTTGTAAGGAAATGATTTCGAGTGTATTTTATCTTTTAAAGTGTATTTTTTCACTTTGGAGGAGTCAAATATTTTAATTTAGAATTTGATTTGTATGAAGTGGGTGGTGGAAGTTTCTTATTTGAACTTGCACATGCATCGCAGCTACATCAGCATGAGCTTGTTTGGAGGAGTCAAATATTTTAGGCTAAATAACCACTTTTGTGTTTGAACGTGTGTATTTTGTTGATAAATGCGTTTCTAAAGGATGAAAATACAAAATTTAATCATCGAAAGTATAAAAAGTGCAACAAATATATCCAGCCGTTAACTTTCGTCCGTCACCGTTAATAAAATAATTTATATGGCACAGAGAGACAAATTTTTCACTGAAATGATTGTTAATGTGGTCATCTCTAATTATCAGCATAGAGACATGTTTGCCATATATAATATTTTTTTTTTGACTTTTCATCTTTTTACTCCGCTGACAAATACGTCCTTGAAAGATGAAAATACAAAATTTAATCTCTGAAAGTGTAAAAAGTACAACAAATATATCCAAACGTTAATAGTAGAATGTGACTAATTATTATAATTTGAAAAAAATTATAAAGACTGCGACAAATTCTTTTTAACAAACTCGTAAATTAAATTGAGTCTAAAAGAAAAAAGAATGCTCATTTTATAAACTATAAATAATTTTTTCACACTCATGCTCGAGGAAATGTTCAAGTAAAAAAATACTTATTGTAAAACATTATAGTTAAATTAGATCTATAAATAATTTTTAGGAAAAATTATAATTGCAATGATACTTTTAATTTGTAAAAAACACTCACCTCCTTTGGAATGATTTTTTTAAGGTTGTGATTTTTTAAATGATCAGTCAATAAAAAATAATTATGTATTATTTTAAAAAAATAAAAATCAACAAACTTTTATTATAATTTGTAACTTGATGTCATTGTATATACTAATAAACATTCATATTTTATTATAAAAATTTATAAAAAATAAAATTAAATAAATAGTGTTTGATTAAATAGAAACAATGATTTTCTTATCGTTTTACAGTAAAAAATTTTTTCTGTGTTGATAACATTTATTCAAGAGTTACCAACCAAAATATTGATTTTTTTTTTGTAGTTGAAGAAAAGTAAGAAGAATTCACCAAAACAATAAAAATTCATTTCTATTGGTAATATTTTATGTATGTCTCAGCCGTTGATGAAACTTAAAAATTATATAACGGAAACAAACACATACTGGTATGGTATAACTCTCCCAAATTTTTTTCGCAATAATTATAAATTTTTCAGTATTATAATAATTAGTTACAATCTATTATTAACGTCCGGATATATTTTTCGCATTTTTTACACTTTCGAAGACTAAATTTTACATCTTCATCTTTCAGGGATGGAGTAGAAAAATAAAGAGTCAAAAAAATATTATATGACAAATTTGCTCCTATACTGATCATTAGAGATGATGATCATGTTGACAATCATTTCAGTAAAAAATTTGTCTCTCTCTGTCACGTATGCTATTTTATTAACTGTGATAGACAAAAGTTAATGGTCAGATATATATATGTTGCACTTTTTACACTTTCGAGGATTAAATTTTGTATTTTCATCTTTCAGAGACACATTTATTATCGAATTATATATTTAGGAGCAAAAGTGAATATTTATCCAATATTTTAATTTGCTCATTGTATATAAATGAATAACTTTCCATCTCCCAATACTGGTCTCAATTTCAACTTATGTGTTTGAACATTGAAGGGCGCGCAATAACAAAACTTCCCCTTCTAGAAGCTAGCGAGTGAATTTCATTTGCGTGCCATGTGCTTTAATAATTTTTTCTCAACCCCTTTGGCTCAATTTAATTGGTGAGACAAAGCATGAATCAAACACGACCAATGAATTCTAGTGTCTTAAGGGCTCATGAATTTGGTACACAATGGTTACATAGTTCTATATTATGTATGTTCCTTATATGAATAATCCGAGGAGGATCCACAAATGACTCCTAGCTTCAACAGTAGTTGTCTCAAATGTCAAGTGTTCCCTTTATGTATCTTCAGTAGAATGTAAATTAGGATATCCAACATCAACATGTTCACAATCTCATGAATGAGAAATTATTGGACAAGATATAAATGCAGAAGCAGTTCGGCTATATACTGTGATAGAATTAGGCTTAGAAAGACCCAAATAGTTGACTTTTAAAATACTAGAGGATGACACATGTATGGTTGTCATCTATTAGAATTTTTATATAATATAAGGTTGGTACTCTATTGAGACATCATATAAATGAAATATCTCAGTTTATGTTTATCCTTTGTAGCTCTTTAATGGTAAATTTTTAGGAGTAATGTAGAGATTCTTGAGCCTAACATACTGCAATAGAAACTAAAGGTGAACTGATCAGGAAACCTCATTAATATACCTATATAGTTTGCTAAAACCATAAAAAAATTACATTACTGCAGTGTACATATATATAGTTTCCTGAAAATATGAGACCAAAATTCCTTCTCTTATTCATTTGATTTATGGGGTATCTCTTTGGCTTATACTACTGTGAAATTATGACTCCAAGCTAAATTCCAATTACCAGACACTTTTATTAATTTTATTATTTGTGTTTTGCATCTATCTTAGCTCCTTAAGATAGAAATTGCTCAAGGCTAGAAACTTTCATCTTTCGCCAAAACTTCATAAATAGCTATTATTTTCATCAATGCTTCACTGCAGGATCAAAACTCAATCTCCAAGTTACCATTAACAAAAGCATATAGGCCATGTTGCAATTTGATGTATGTTGTGTTATGGCTCATGCCCTGTCAGCATGTAGCTTAATCTTCTTCTCTGCATGTCTTTCCATGTTTCAAATTAAGAAGATAAGGTGGTTTGACTGGTTTTTGTTTTCATTTTTAAAGAAAACATAAAATAAGGGTAAAAATAGGTTTGTTTAAAATTTAAAAAATAATTTTTTATGAAAATATTTTAAAAAATAGGTCAAACTGAAAATAATAAATCAACGTTTTTAGTATTTTCATAAAAACAAAATAATACCTTAAAATAATTTATTCTCTTGAGAAGTTTTCTAAATCTTAAAAATTTAAAAATGAAAATTATTTTCAAAAAATAAAAACAGAAAATATACTGAAATCAAGCGCTACTCTGTTCTCTAGGCTATAACATTGAATGAACATTAGGAAAATAGTAAAGGATACAACAATATTTCTGACATAAAGCCACATAAGTTTTAGGATCAATTTAGAGAGTAAACATACCACTCGGATTATAACAGGTTAATTAGCCTCAATGAATTATTTTTTATAGATATACTTTTTTTAAGATTTTCAGCCAAAAGGAAAGAAGTGATGCCATCTTGAAAATCAAGTTCACGAATAAGGCAAGACACAACTTAAATAGAAGTTGGAAGACAACGTGAATTGAAGGCAAATGAATTGAGATGATAAAATGTTGCATGGGGAAAACTTTATAATATTTGCTCGCAAAAATGACATAAAACAACACAAATGGTACTATCATTTACATAGCAGAATTATAAAACCCATTGATAATATTTAGCACAAAAAAGTTAGGGATGCAAAAGGGCAAATAAGGGAACATATATAGCAAATTTAGTTGATAGATGGCACCAGCATGTAAATTTGAGGTCAAGTCTGATTTGGAGAAGCAGGAGGCAACATGAATAGACACAAACACACACCAAAGCAGATCACCATTCACAAATTCATATTCAGACACCCCAAGACAGAGAGTCTACCATAGTGCCAGTAATTGATAATTTTTCTAATAAGACCTTGATCAAAATTCATCACAAACACATAATTATAGCATGTTCTATATCAACTAAAAGGGGAAATTTTATTAGAATGCGTGTAACTGCTAGAAAGATCATTGGCTTAAACATTTTTTTTCTTCAATATATGAAGTTTTAAATAATGGAAAAAATCAAATTAAAGAACACTATTTTATATTTTTATACTTATTCTGATGTCATTTAATCTAAATAAAATATTATTTATTTATTTTGTTAATTGATTTATTTATATTATTTCTGAATGAAAAATTCTGAGGTTATAAAATTCGAATACAAAATGTTGAACAGTTCAAAAAATAAATCAAATTATGAAAGTTTTATTTATATACTTTTATCATTTTATAGTTTCTAAGAAATTTAAAAAAGTTGATGACATCTTTTATCTTATGTTCTTACCATGAACCATCGAAATTAAGCTCCCATTGAGAACCTACTTTTTATTTCTATTATTTGCATACATATTTATTTCTGAAAGTAAATTAGTCAGGTACATGGAAATAAAATATAATAAATAGCTAAGTTAGAAACACTATTTTGCCACATCAATTAATCGATTACAAATCATGGAACTTTTATGGACCAAAAAACAGTATGTAATTTTCACAAGCTGTAAACAATTTAATATAAATTTGATGCTTTTTTATTATTATATTTAAATAATAGATAGAAAGTTTTAACAACTCATGTGATTAATAATATATATGCCGTAGTTTAACAGATTACGATACACGTTTTTCTTAAATAAATATCACGATGCATGAAACTTTATGGGCCTATTGCATCATGTGACGGGCCATAGGTTAACATGTGGGCCTACTCTCTCGAATGGAAAATAACCCATAGTTTCCATGCCCTCATTTGTTGTTGTTTTTTTTTTTTTTTTATGTTTGACTAACGATAAGAAAATAATTATATCATTATTTGGAATATTTTATGGTAAAAAAATATTTTTTTGTTTCATGCTTGGGAAAAAAAGAGATTGATAAAAAAAATTAGTATGGAATATGTTTATTTTATCTTATCTTTCTAAATTGGAACAAGAGTTCTAGATAAAATAAAATGAAATAAATTTCATAAAATTTTATTCTATTTCATTGCATTTTAAATAATTGAAATAATGAAAAATTTATTTCATTTCTTTCTTGTCAATCCAAAAACAATCTTAAGGAATAAAAATTTCAAATAATTGACAAAAATAAAACTAAAATAGAATAAACAATAAACAGCATATTTGGAGCATTAGATAATTTAGCTTGGCTGATATCTTATAGTGTTTTTTTTTTTATTAACTTTGTGATATTTGAGTGGATACTAGTTATCAGTTTTTTAGTCTCCTTATTTTCAAAACCGTGATTTTGACTAATTTAACAAGTGTTTGATGAAGAGAAACCAAACACAAAGCGTTAATTAACTAGTTTTTTATGCTTGCCTCTTTAAGGCATTTGAGCCATTCCAAGAGATGTCAGAATTAAAATTTGGTATCCAAATGACAAGATTTGATTTGCATATTTATGCAAACTTCTCCTGAATAATTAAGATCAATTTCTAGCTTTATGGACTCGCAGTTATCTTAAAGACAAAGTATATTTTGTGCACCAATAATAATTTATTAAAGGGCACCGTCAATTTAGATGTTAAGGTAGACAACAAAGATCCCTTTTTATACGCATACACTTTATGTACCCAACGTGTGATTGAATATTAATTCTTTCAAATTATCAATCATCGGAGTGGAAGATGGGCCTCCTTGTCTTTGAATTCCTACAAGGAAGGGAGTTTTGAAATTCTGTCTTTTTGCTCTCTTCCCCCATCCAAATTTGCCAATAATTCAATGAACAAAACGAAGGACACACCACGCCATTTGATATATGATTTCTTCTCGTATTAAAACATTGTTCTTTTATCCTTAGTGCAACTTCGTTGTGCTCATATAATTCTTGATGGTGACCTTCCCTGCAAACACATCAGAGAGAACAAGATAGTGACCTTTGTTTACCGTAATAATACTACAACATGAATTGATTTTCTTGACTAAATAATTTCTCGTTTGGGCATTATTTGATCTCTCTCTTTCTCTCTTGCTCTATACGTATGCTTATTGGCCCCTACATTTTCTCAATTAAAGGGGATAGTTAATGGCTAATGCATGCTTGATTCATCTAAAAGAAAAGAGAGAATACTAGTGCTGTGGGGTGCTGCTTTTTAAATTATTTTTTCCTGAATACTTTAGTTTTGCTTTTAGCTAAAATAAAGAATCCTTCTAATCTTGTTATGTTACATGGCAATGCATAGTTGGTTGATTGAGGTTATAGTGGTGGTCAATTTCATATCCATGAGGACAAAGTGCTTGCCTCTTCAGCCTCTAAGCGTGTTCAGAAACACAAATCAATCCCATACAAATACAATAACTGTTGTTCATCAACTAATTCATTTTATTATATTACTATTAAAATTGGTGGAGTAGGGGTACTCTACCTAACTGATTCTATCTTCTATCATAGAGAGGAGATTTTTTTTGGGTACTTTGTGAGGGCCCGGTTTTAATTTAAGAGTCACACCAATATTCTCAATCTCAACCATGATCTATAATGAAATTATATATTATCTATTAATTTGTATTTTTATATTCAAACTTAAAAAATTATGGTATTGCCCTATGAGTGAAAAATTGACTAATTAAGTCAATTATTAATTCCTACGTTCGCATACAATATAGGAGATCTTTTTTGGAGGAATATAGGAGATTTAATTTCCATGGAATTGTGCTTGTGTGTTTCTTCCTCGTGCGTATTTCTTAATGTTACAATCCAAGTGTTTCACCCAATAAGTGATAGCTACTTCATTTTAAATGTTTTTTTTAAAGAAAAAAATTTGACCAAAAAGTTACCAATAATGATACAGAAAACTAGCATGCATACCTCAGCACTCAACATCAACGAGAGAGAGAACCACAATACGGAAGCATTCACACAAAATCGGATTGCATATTTGGATGAAATCTATAACTAAAATGTTTAAACGTGACATTTTGATGTTTAAATATTTATTATCATTTTTTGTATGGTATATTTAATCATTTCAGACATTAATTAGTGAACTTTTAATTTTAAAATTATTCTAATTTTGTATGAAATAATTCATCACAATTTTTTTATGCAGTTTATGAAATTTTAAATATTATTCCCATCGTTAATAACATAGTTCGAAATTATATATATATATATATATATATATATATATATATATATATATATATATATATATAGATAGATAAAATAAATTGTGATATAATAATAATATAATTATCCATACAAGTAAAAAGGAATACAGTACTTTAAAAATCCTAAAAGTGGATGCATAAAGGATTTCTTGGAGGTAGGATTATAGGAATGTGATAGGATGAACTTCAGGTGCAAAATAAAACGGTTAAAAGATTTTATGGGATATGGAATTATAATATTATAATATTCATACAAGTACACTTGTAGTGTTGTCGTTCATTAGGTTTTACTATTTAAGATATGGTTTGTAATGTATTGAGCATATGTGAACGAGGCAAGCTTTAATTATCTTATTTATCTTTTAGCTTCTCTATTCTATAGTTTTAATTTTAGGTTATTTTCAGTAGTATAGAAGTAGCATCCTAACGGGATGACAACGAGGCAAGCTTGACTTTTTTGCCCCTATATCTCTATCCCTGCTAAGCATTGTGCAAGTTTAGGGGATGCATGAAAAATTGAAATCCGATTCCATCTTTGTTAGATTGTTATGGGTAAAGGAACCTGCCCACCTTTTATCAAGAAACTTAATTTATTTATATATATATATATATTAATTCAAATAATATATATAAAATGTAATTTGAACTTACATTTCCGAACCCAACCCCGATTCTACAAAGTGAGGAACACTTCATCTCGACCTCGGTTAAGGCAAGTTTTCAATTAATACAAGAAAAACATAAATTAGCATCAACTATTTGATATGCTAATATGATTTTCCAGCTTGTGTCAATAATAACAGACACCACTAATGTATTTTTATCATTAGTATTGGCATAGGTGACGCCAGTTTTCCATTTTGACAGCGTCAGGAAGTGAGGATGGAGTGGAAGAGAAGGGTATGTGTATTGTCTTTGATTTTGATGATTAGTGTTGGCTTTAATTTGATGATGCTAGCTATAATATACATACATATATATATATATACATACATATATATATATATATATATATATATATATATATATATAAAAGTGTTTTTTCCTATCAAATTAAAGTCAGGTTAAGATGAAACAAATACCTGAGTTTGAATTCGGATTTAAGTAATAGCAATCAAACATAAACAGCACACATGTAATGACATCTAAATGGCATGAATCTTAAGAATATAATTTAGAGATAAACTGATGATGGAAAATAAAATAAAAAATCAATTTCCTTCACATTGTTCTTTGTGCATGTTTGTCTATCGGTTTATTTTTATATTTATATCAGGAAAAAACAGATACTTCCTATCTCACTATCTTTTCATGTTTTTTAATAACAAATATAATAAAAGATAATGGATGATTTCAAGTTTGTGAAAGTAATTATAAGAATAAAATAATAATTTATGAATATAGTTATAGACACCAAAACACTTTTAGTCCGTTTATATATGTCTCAATTAAAAATTCTTTTTTTATCATGTCGAGTGTTTGATTAATATTTAAAAAAATTGAAAGGAAATAAACTAATATTCAAGGTCACGTTGAAATAACAGTATATTTTATCTTACAATCTTTTAATGGCATAATAATTGATATTGACAACCACTCCTATTGAATCATTTATCATTTTTTATTGTGACATTTTAGAATTGATTATTGGTTTGTTCTCTCTAAGTCTGACTCTTTTTACCCAACTAAAAGGAAAAGTGAAGAAAAGTTGAAGAACTATCAAATATTGCAAAACACTAGTCTATGATAGTGTTTGTAATCAATCAAATATATTTCATGAAATGATAGTAATATATCTATGGAATTAATTGGAAGTCACAATTGTTAAAAACAGAATACTAATCAGCATAATTTTTTTCTTAATGCGTATACAAAGAGTATGTCATGAAACTGAAAAGAAGGCGAGCAAAATTATTTTTTTTATCCATAAATATTAATTATTAATTTGTAAATTTTTATTAAAAATAAAAATTAAATTTATAATCTTTTTCTCCTTCTTAATCATTTAACCAATCTTATATATCCTTAAGCCGAGCAAAATCAAAAACATTGCATCCATCATATTATTGTAACCACGCTCTTTATGTAGCAAACACATTTGAGACAATCTATAGTGGCTGAGTTGTTTTGCTTTTACTGTAACTTTGTTGTTCCTTTTCTGATATCTGTGATAAGAAAGAAAATGACGAAACTTTGCTATGTACGTATTCATTCAGTCATTCTTGAAGAAGCATATGTACCGGTGCAATTATGCATCTCAAAGAAACCGTGCATATCCTTTGAAAAAGTGAAGTACAATTTGCAAATCCAAAAGGGAATATTCATGTCAAGTGCTGTTCTTTCATTGTGTCCGTAAAGTTGATTTGGTTAAAATGCAGCAAGATCTTGTAGCATATCATGCATTGGTACAGCAATTGATACATAAAATAAAATAACATAATATTAAAGAAAAGAAGTATCAATTGCTCAATGGTAAAAGGCAAATATTCTCCAGCTTTTGATAATCAGAACCATGTGGGTTTCTGTAATGGAATCCCAGATCTAAATATCTTCTACTTTCGGGCAATTATTCCAATTTAATTAAGCTAAATCTACTAGTTGAAAATACTTTAAAATATCACCCTTATAGAGTAATTTGAGCTTAAAACTTATTTTCAAGCTGCTTTTGATGGGAATTTAATTTAAGTCGGTTGTTATAACTTATTTTAATATTGGAGTAATATAGAAATCAAATTGCATAAAAGGATCAAAGTAAAATTTGCCAAAAGGAGAAATAGAGCTATATATTATAACTGTCTTTTCAGGATGAAAAATTGACAGAGTCAGCTGCAACAAATATTGTTGTACATGTGTTCATAATTTGATATTAATACTTTTCTGGTTTTACTTAAATTGGCCAAATGAATTCTGAAGTAACTTGTGGTTTACTTTCAGTTTCTGTGAACAAGAGGACAAAGAAAGAAACGAACACACCCTTGGTGACAACAATTTGCTTTCCCTAAATTCAAATATATATGCTTTAATTTCAAGTTTCAAATGTCTGTTTCCAACCATGTCAAGCTAAAGAGAGAATTGAAGAGAGTAATTTGTGGCAACTGGCTGGGTCGAGTTGTGGAGTTTGAATAGGAATCTTACAAGGCCTTGAAAGTTGCAGCCTTTGGGGGAAGTGTTGGAGGGTAGAGAATATTCTAAGGCCAAAAGAGTTCAACAGCTAAACTCCAAAATTTTATTTTAAACAATGTTAGAAAGGAAAAACATCATTAGATTATGATTAAGGATTAGCAAAGTAGCAGGAAAAGTCAGCCCACAAAGAGACGCCTACTCACATTTCCAAAAATTCACTGCCTTTGTCAGCTGGCTGTCTTCTATCATATTCTCTCTTTCATATTATTCTTAGCATTTCCAATATTATTAACATATAGGATCGATCATATTCAAGTTAGTCTAAGAGAAAATATTAATACTAATATTACCCTAGAAAATCATAGCGTTGAGGTTAAGCAAACTTTTTAATTTCTTTATCTCCTTTCCTTTTTTTTTTCTTTAGTGGTGGTGGGGAAGATTCTGCCTTCATTCTCTTAAGAACTTACACTAGTATATACCTTACTATATATTATTATTACAAGAAAAAAAGATAACATTGTTTTTGAGATTTAATCTTCCTATATATTGATATATATGTGTCACATAACATAAACAACATCCTTAGGTTAAACATTTTCACCTAAACAAATCTTTATTTAAAAGAAAAGGAACCTATACACGCAAAAGATGTTGAGAGCAAAAGCTAAAAAGTAAACGACCTACCATCCAAAAACTTGAGGGCGGAAGGTAAAAGGTTCAATTTACCCCTCAAAAATTGACCACCCAATTAGGGTCTTCATAGACCTTCAACTTGAGTTTAAGAAATTAATCAAAAGCATGTTTGACTGCCAGTTGCATCATCATCACGATGTGATGATAGCCTGTAATAATAATATAATTATTATTTATATACTAATAATAAATAAAAAACAAGAACAAGAGTTAGTTTGATGTGTATATATATAAAAGCCAAGTTGGCTAGAAACCCTGTCAATGTACGTGAGACGTGGTCATGTTGTCATCCGGACGATTATTCCCTTTTATGTGTTTTTTCGTCTCTTGCTTTGGATTAACCTTGCTTGACAGTTTGGTGATCTGAGTGTATATGGACACACGTGCATGGCTATTTACTAATAAGAGTAACAACGTCAAAGCAAAATTAACAAGTTACATAGCCAAGCGATGGACCATAATGGCAAACAAGCTAGCTAGTACCGGCATGCAGTTTTGGTCCCCTTTGATAATTGTCTTATAACAATAACAATAAGAGATGGGGTTGGAGTCTGGTGCATAGTTACCTATAATCACAACTAACTAGCTAACCCTTCATCTTTTCTTGTAATTTAACCCGTTGCATTATTGGTATTCAAACATTTTACAAGATTTTGGCATCTATCAATCTTCTTCAGAAAAAATGACCTGCACTTTCACTTTTACTATGCTTCAAAGACTTGAAAGATTTTACTTTTTGTGAAAAATAAAGATTAAGGAAGGCGTTTGGGTTAATTGGCTTTTCTTTAACCAGTCACACTCACACGAGACACAATGATTTTCACTTTTTGAGAGAAACAGCGTTTTGCTTTGATTTAAAATGGTTGCAAGTGGAGTGTTACAAGGTTAAACATTAATCTAGGAAAAGTAAACAGTTTTTTTTCATAGACGCTTTGGTTATGTTTGTAGCAGTACACCAGTAGGGATATTTTCTTCTTTGTTTAATGTTGAATTGGACAATCTATACATGAAGCACGGCTATATACTTACTATAGATGAAGCAAAGGTTTGTGGCAGAAAAGAAAACTACCAAAAATATAACATGTAAACTCAGAACCAGTTGGATGTAATGCCCTAAGGGCAATACATTAATACTAGATCATGTCATACATGTGACAACAAATATATTTCTACTTTCTAATTGAGCATTATTGCTATACCGGATAAACATAAGCTTTATATGTTTTGTAACTTTTGCTGTCTTTAATTAGTGATCTTTATTGACAAAGCTAATAGATTTACCATCAGGTCAGACCATGGTTAGGTAAAGATGTTTCTAAAATTAACGACTCTAACATAATTTCTCTTACAACAAAGTTCTTCTAGTTCATGTTGGGTATAAACTTTATATATATTGGACAACACAAAAGGGCTGGCTCCTCACTATTTAATAATCTATAAACTTAAATAAAAAAAAAGTCATTGAGAGGATTTGAAAAATAAGGAAACAAAAAGTAACAAATTAAATTATGGGATAATCATTTCCAAATGAAGATAACTTTCTTAGGACCTCATCATATGGGTCATCATACACCTTTGCCCTCACCTCCTTCTCTCTATATTTCACTGACTGACCCCCACCTCTTCACTTTCTTTTTTCTTCTCTCTCCTCTTTTGCTTTTTCGGCCTCCCATAGCATCTTAGTTCTTTTATTCCACCTAAAAGTAGATAATTAAATTGACTCCAACATATGAGAGAGAAAGAGAGATCCCATCTAGCATATATCAGTTCATGTTGTTTTAGGGTTGGAACCATATAATTAATAAGGCTACCTAAGCTACCCCATTCCTTCTACTCTTCTCCTAATTCAAACACACTATACTTCCTCCCACCTTAGTCAAGCTTTAACAACTGTTTTCCAACCTGAGTCAAACTTAGGATTGAAGAAACACCTTAGCACTAAGATGTTAGAAAAGATGGATGATGGAGAAATCTCAAATGTTTTCCCCCACCAGAACCCTTCAATTGCTGCATCTAACAATCATGACCAGCCTCCTATCTTGAAGAGGAAGAGAAATCTCCCTGGAAATCCAGGCAAGTTTGTTATTAATTCTTTCATGGCTTAGCATCTTTTGTTTTCTCTCTACTTTTTTTCATCATCATAGTAAGTATATTCAAAGCTAATTGCCTTTTTCACAAAAAAAAAAAAGAGCAATGGTTAATGGTTTATTATTATGTGAATGAATTAATGAATAATCTCTTGTACATGCACAGATCCTGACGCAGAAGTCATAACCCTATCCCCAAAGACTCTGATGGCCACAAACAGATTCGTGTGTGAGATTTGTCTCAAGGGTTTTCAAAGGGACCAAAACCTTCAACTCCATCGCCGAGGTCACAACCTTCCTTGGAAGTTGAAGCAAAGAACAAGCAAAGAAGTAAGGAAGCGAGTTTATGTGTGTCCAGAGAAGACATGTGTCCACCACCACCCTTCAAGAGCTCTGGGGGACCTAACTGGGATAAAGAAGCACTTCTGCAGAAAGCACGGTGAGAAGAAGTGGAGGTGTGAGAAGTGCTCAAAGCGTTATGCTGTGCAGTCAGATTGGAAAGCACACTCAAAAACATGTGGCACCAGAGAATACAAATGTGACTGTGGCACTATCTTCTCACGGTAAGTAGTCATATCTCTCTCTATCTTATCTTGTGGATCACAAACTGTTATGAGTTATATCCATCTCATACTAATCAAAAAATTTGTGTAAAAGTGGTAGCTTGTCTAGCGGTATGTATAAAAAGCAAATTGAAAAAAATAAATAAATGAATCAAGCAATTACTATCCTTATCTTTGTGACAAAAGAGAAAGAGCATCGCTTTCATCATGCAGTAGTGGTGAGATGAAACCCAAAAAGATGTAGATAAAATGAATCATGATGCTGAAGTCTTTAAACTGTAGCTGGGATATCTTTGTCTCCGACTCCTCCTATGTGTGCTTATGCGTGTATGCTGTCTATTTTACTTTTTGGGAGTAGTAAAAGGAGAAATGAGTCTTAGTGCAGTGAAAAGAACTTGAAAGAACCTACACACTTGCAAGTTTTATTACCTTTTTGCAATCATCTTAAACGACAAAACTTACAAGCTAGTTTGGAATTATGATAGATTACCTTATGTGATTATGAAATTGTCTTAATATCCTTGACTAATCTGGGGAGTCGCGTTATGAACCCTATAGGTTGGGATTGAAATTGTCCCTAATTTTTTGTCTCCTTACTCTTGTTCCCATTAAAAAAAGTGAAATGCTTAAAAAATAAAACTCTCTTGCTTGTTAGTATATTTTTATTGACTAATGTTACTTGTTAATTAATTTGTATTAATGAAAGAGATTTTAACTCACTACACGTCAATCTTACAACTTCCTCTGTTGGTTATTAGTGTTTATTACTTGTTAAATGCTGCCATCTTACTAGAGAAAAATTCTTAAGGGCTCACGAGGCAAAAAAATAAAATAAAAATTATAATACCTTATGATCAGGCCCTTAACTTTTTTTTAAAGGTACGCATTAGCTTGCATGCTTGCTTTTAATTAGTTAAGGAAAATAATTTATGGACACCTAAATCCTAAATAATACCTAGAGAGAGAAAGAGAGAACCATAAGTATATTTGGTAATATAATGTGATAAAAAGGAAAAGATACAGAAAAATGATAGATGTTAATGAAATTTCAATATATAAGAATGTTTATATATATCATTATACTCGGTAGATAATTAATTTACTGTTTGTTATCAATTTTGGTGGAGCAGGAGGGATAGCTTCATCACTCACAGGGCCTTCTGCGATGCCTTAGCAGAACAAACAGCTAGGGTGAACGCAGCATCAAACATTAGCAACTACAGCATCATGCAAAATCCCGTAGGTTCTGACATGGCAACCCATTTTTCATCATTTTTCAAGCCAAATTCATGCCCTGATCAGGAGCCAGCACCAGGTAACCAAACATCTAATAAGGGTCTATCCCTTTGGATGACTCAAACATCTCAGGCTCATCATGAGACAATGGTTAACAACAATAATTTGCATGAATTTTATCAACTTGGGTCTGTTACAAGCCCAACAGCAATTTATGGTACTAGTGGCAATCCACTTGCTTCATGCTCGAATCCACCGCCCTCTAATTACCAGCTAAATTGGGTGCTTGGAAATAAACTCTCCACCAATGGAAGCCATCAAGAGCTAACTAGCACTGCTTCACTTCCACTAGTCAATAACATTGTTAAGGATAACCCAAACCTTCAACTCATAAGTGTCCCTTCCTTGTATAGCTCACAACACCAATCCCACCAAACAACCTCAGCAAACATGTCAGCCACAGCTTTGTTGCAAAAAGCTGCACAAATTGGGACAACTTCATCGGACCCATCATCATTATTCCTTGCGAGCATAGGTTTGAAATGCAACAGTCCAGGCCAAGATGGGAACAAATTTTGTGGCATGTACGGTTCAAGTTCAGTACTCACAAGTCATTGGAGTGAGGCAGAGAATAATAATAATAATAATAATAATCATAATCATTCGGGTGATTTGTCACAAATGCCCCCTACAAAACGACTCCACGTACAGAATGAAGAGAGTGCATGGGGACAGACTAGGGATTTTCTTGGTGTTGGTGCTGCCAACCATTTGCCACCCTTCATCAATCAACGGATGGATTTGAGTTGATATCATGCAATCAAATGTGAAGTTATTTTTCTTTTTATTTCTTTCTTTTTTGTCATCAACGAAAGGGAACATATGATAATAAATGCCAATGGTGGATGAGGTTGGAATTAGTAGGAAAAAATAAGAATATATTTATCTTGAAACTTTGCAAGGAGGAAAAAAGGTGGGAATTGAGTGCTTGATGGAGGCTGAAAAGTTGTTATAAAAACTATTGAAGGGGTGAAATTAAAGAAGAGATATGTCCATGCATATTCTTTTGAATCCTGAAAGCTAAGCCCTTTTTAAAAAATGGGGTGCTTTAATTTTTTGGATAAAGGGGAGGGGGAGGGGTTTGTGGAGTAGTGGGGGCAAAGGATAGGGCCGCTTTTGGACTCCATTATTTGCTCAGTTTCATCTCCGTTGTTGTTGTGGTTGTTGCATGTCAAACTGAACTCAAAAGAGAGAATTTCCAATGACAAAAAAAGCATGATTCTATAGTACGAATAGGCTTTTAACCTGTTGATTATTATAAAATAATAAGATGATGTACCCTTTCATTAATATTCGATCAACAATATGCATATGCATACATGCACCACTAGCTAGCTATCTTCTCTTTTTGTATATCGTCAAAAGAATTTTTTATTTATTTAAAGAATAGACAAAATGAGACCCTTTTGAGAATGATGTTAAAAGTTAAAACTCATTTTTTTTATACTTTAAAGTTTTGGTAGATTAGGTTATGATAATTTATCAAGATTAAGACAAGCCTCAAGATTAAAAAAATATTTATAGAAATATTTATAAATTATTTATTAATAATGTCCTTACTTATATAAGCAGCGGGAATTAAACTTATATTCTTTTAAAATATGAGTATATTTCTTATCAACTAAATCAATCTTTGATAACATTTAAATCCGTTTATATTTCTTGATCTATGATTTTTTTTATGCAAGAATCAAAATATTAATATATTTTCAAGTTTAAATCTACGACTTTAAACTTGCAAAACATAAAGTGGTTCGTGACATGTTATGAAAGGCTATTTGGTAAAGGATTTTTTTATAGGTAAAATACAAGGCGTATGGGTCAGCCCTACAGTGGGTGTAGTAATTTTCCCCCTCAAAATATTCTCCTAGCCGAAGAGTGAGGAACACCAGTCTTTTAGTAAAATTTCTTTTCATCAGTCTTTAGTAAAATTTCTTTTCAATAGTATTTTATTTTTGTACACATACATTTTAAAATCTAATTCAAAAGTAAATGCTTAAAGAATTCAAAATCCCTTCTGTTCAAATTAATTAGCACATTGATAGTGTCATAGTGATGTAGTGATTATGTTTTAAAAATTATGTTTCTATTTGGTTATGATCGAATATCTAATTATAGACATCATAATTATTCCTTTTGTGCGAGACAAATCCTTATATATATATATATATATATATATATATATATATATATATATATATATATATATATATATATATATATATATTATCAATTAATAGTGTATTGAAAATTATCTCACTTATGAAAGTCCATTATCATCCTTTAGCCTCCAATATGACCGGAAATCCTCCATAGCTCCATGAATAAAAATATAAAACAAAACATGCATATGCACCGGAATACAAGAAAGACGGGCCTCGTCAGTTTTGATGCGGACAAATAACTTTAGTAGTAGTTTATGAACTCACTTGTTCGTTCTTAATTTCACCATTTTGTCTTCTACGGATATATATACTGAATGCCTCTTTTCGTAGCAAATGTTCTATTGCACAATTGCACGAAGCTATGCATATCTATTGTGTTTTGTTTTTTTAAGAAACAACAAGTAAATAGTCTTGATTTCAAAAAGTAACAAATCAATGCCATTCTTTCTTTTCCATCTCTATTATTTTCGTGCTTATTAGCATTTTTGTCTGCCTGGGTAGCAACGAAAAACAAGGGGTACACGTGCACATGGTATCACTATTTTTGCACAAGACTTAACAGTTAATCCTATGCTTGGTTGCATTGTTTGATCAAACGGGATGGGAAAGAAAAAATACGGATCAAAAGAAAAAGAGAGGGAAAAGTGTAAAGAAAAACCATTTTATTGAGTTTTGACTGCAGCACTCACCACGTTATGATTTTGTTTTTACTTTTGGTCACATGATGACGTACGTGGTGTGGTGGGACAAGTTAATTATCAAATATTTTTTCAAGTTTATAAGCACCGCATTTCTTTTTAAGTGAAATATAGGAGATGATTAAAGATTTGACAGCCTTTGATGATGATAAAGTTTAATGTAGGGAAGACATGTTAAATGATAATTGCCATGCATGAAGTCTACTCGTAAGATCTTCACATGGCACGTATCGCGCGTATTTTACTTTCTAGTGATCTGACAACACAGTTGAGATTTAGTCCCTTCAACTCCACATTTTATACTCGAAACGATTTGGGTTAGGTTTAAATTCATGATTTAATTCTATTAAATTTAAATTAAAAAAAATTAATAATTTAACTTAAATCAATCTATTCGTAAACGATTAAAATTTGAGTTATATCAACAGTTAAAACATTTAATTTTTATCATTATTTTAAAAAATCTAACTTTTATAAGCTATTTTTTTTCTGTTAAATGAAATATAAAATACATTACTTATATAATTGTTACTTATAGTTAAATAGTGAAAAGAAAAAAAATCTAGTGAAGAATCGTATTATTATCACATAAGCTAATATATCATTTTAAACATTATTTAAAAACTAAAATATAATAAACAAATACCACACTCACAAAACAAAAAAACTAAGAAAATAAAATTATTAAGGTATAATTTGACAATTCTACTATTTTCAAATAGTCAAATAAATAGTATCAACTTAAATTTCAACTAAATCTAAAATAGTTTAAAATAAATTAAAGAATCAAAGAGTAAGATTAACAAGTTAACAAATTCATATATTAAAACTCATAATCTAACTCAAAATTTAACAGATTTAAATAAGTTGGATCAAATTTTGTCCCAACACAAAAATATCCAATTTAAATTATTTGTATTTGTTCATATGAATTTAGATTTATAAGTGATAAATAACTCGTGCATGTGAGACTCTTACAATATTTTTACTTGACATCACTATAGAAAATTAAGATTTTTGAGTAAACCAAAAATAAACAATCAAGGTTTGTGAGTCAGTATGCAAGTACCAATGAGACACGTATATAGGAGTAAAATTTGATTCAACAAAATTATGGAAAAAGTTCGAGGATAGAAATCCCTACTTAACACGTATATTGTGTTTAATATATGGAAGAGTAACTAATATGATGGATGAAAATGGAGAATAGAAAATCGGTAAAAATAAAATACTATAAAATAAAAAGCATATAAGGCCATGTTGCAATTTGATGTATATTTAATTATTTATTGCAATTTATAAGAAAAAGAATAAATGAAAAGTTTATAAAGCATATCCATTGTGTTTATCAGAAAACAACATAATCTATCTACTGTTAACTTAAAACTAAAGCAATAAATTTGCTAAAATTTAGTTAAAAAGTACCAAAATTGAATAATAGTAAGGTAAAAAAAATGTAGCTTTACATATGAAAATAGAGGGAGAGAAATTGAATAATTCATAGAATTGATTTCTCTCATTCACTCATTGGAATTTGTTCCTGATACAATAGGAGACATCCATTATCCCGGCTGAAAAGGGCGAGAAATTGATCAAATTTTGAAAACAAAACAGGTTGAAGAATTGGATTGATAAAGTCTGGACTTAGTGTCCATCTTTCATTTTAGAAATGGGCACATTAGACTAAGGCCCATAAACGTGAGGCTATTACTTCCTGCACCCTTTCCGGAATGCTTTTGTCTTCCGGATTTGTCATTCTGAACGCAAGAAAAGGGGTGCATTCCGTAATGTAATTTTAGATTCCGGATTTACCATTCCTGAAGCATTAAAGGAGGTGTTGGAGCAACTTGGGAGGTGCAGGAAACAATAGCCTAAAGGTGAACATTCTAGAACCCAAATCGACCTCTTGGCCCACAACCCAAAACAAAGAACAATCGAACATCTTCCGTCTCCAGCGTTGCGTGTTAGAAACTTCGAATCGAAACTTCACACAGCGAGAGAGAGAGAGAGAGAGAGAGAGAATAGAGAAAGCATGAAGCTCACAGACTCGCCGGGGATCGAACTTCCGGTGAACGACGCCGTTTTGTCCCTTCAGCAAGACAACGGGTCCATGCACGTGGGAACCTCCGTGTGGCCCTGCTCCCTCGTCCTCGTCAAATTCGCGGAGCGCTGGGCCCCACCCTCTGACATCAACAACAACAACCCTTAAGCCCGCGTGCTCGACTTCGAAGGCAAACGGGCCGTGGAACTCGGCACGGGCTGCGGCGTTGCGGGTATGGGCCTCTACCTACTGGGCCTGACGGACCTGCTCCTCACCGTCATCTTTCCCGTCATGCCGGCCCTGAAACGCAACCTGAAAGTCAGCAAGCCCATCCTCCGCAAGACCCTGAAACACTCCGTGCTCTACTGGAACAACCCGCAGCAGATCGCAGCCCTAAACCCTCCCTTCGATTTCGCCGTCGCGACGGACTTCGTTTACATCCGCGAATCCGTTCCTTCGCTTGTTTCTGCTATGGAAACACTCGTCTACGACAACGGCGTCGTTTTGCTCGGGTACCGGCTTAGGTCACCCGAGGCGCACGAGCTTTTCTGGGAACTCTGTGAACGAGTCTTCCACGTTGAGAAAGTCCCGCACGAGCATCTGCATCCCGATTATGCTTACGAGGAAACCGATGTTTATCTTTTGGGGAAGAAAAACAAGAAACAGTGACTGATTTTAGGTAATTTAGAAATTTATGTTACATTACAGTTCAGTGACTCAAAAAAATAATATTTTTACTTTATTGAGATGGTTTTAGAATAAATTAATGCACAAAAAAAAAAAAATAGAAATTAGAATAGCTAGCAGCATTTGAAGAATGTTGTGCTGGTTGTTTAAACGTCCGTGTCGTTGTCTGTTTGGTTTGGTGCACAAGAATAAAATTGGGGTCAGTCACCAACCGCAAGTTAAATCCGTGATCTCTGTTGACTGAATTTTGGATATCGGAATCATGGAAAAAGGTTAATTTTGTTTCAGGGTGAAAGATGTTATTTGTGTTCCTATAGACTGTAAACTTATTTGCAAGTTCACAACTCCTTGGATCATTTTATATAAGACGGGAAACTTTTGCAATCAAAGCAATGCCACTAATATTTTTCAAGGGAACAAATTGTATGTATATTCACTCTTTGGTGTTGGTTCCAGCTTGAGTTTGTGTTTTAATGAATCATTTTATTGCTGGGTTTGCTCAAGCACGCTTATGTTTTATACAGGTTTGACTTTTGATTGTTTTGATAGGTTTATTTTTGCTCTTGGTTTCATTCTGATAAGTAAGCATTGAGGTAGAGAATATAGGCCTGCGAATTGGATAGTGGTAAATTAGATGAAACAAGCAATAGTCCTGCAAGATAATATTGGAGTCATATGAAAATACAAAATTAAGTGGTATCTGATTCTGGATATTTTCTAATTTTTCATCTCATTGCTAATTGAGAATGAAATCATTTTTGTCTCTTTTCCAACACTCCCTCAATTGGTTCTTGAAGATTTTGACCTTCGTATGTGTTCCCGATTGAGTAAAATAATATTGTAGAGTTCTTTTCACATCTAATATCACTGAAATACAGTGAAATTAGGGAATGGTTACCTTGATTTATTTGCATTTTTCATATTGATGCTGTTATTTTGACATCTGATAGCAGTTTTTGTTAGAACGCCAATGGATGGTCTAACAATAGCACGTCATATTTAAAGCACACAGCAATTCTGTCATCGGCATTTTATTGTCACTGGTATTCCCATAAAAAGGATGGTTTAATTTGCAGCGATGCATAACAACCTAGAATGAAATTTTTCGTACTTGGAAATTCACGATAATGGCATAAATTGTTAGGTTTAATTACTTATTTGTTTCTTATAGTTTTATCATTTGTATTTTTTAATTTTTTTATATTTTATATTTTAATTTTTTTTTTGTCTTTATAATTTGAAAGTGATTTTTTTTTTAATTTTTATAATTTATATTTTAATTTTTTTTAATCCTTATAATTTAAAAATGATTTTTTTAATTTTTATTCTTTATATTTTAATTTTTTTAGTCATTCTTATCAAGATATAAGTAACATTATCCATTATAATTAACTATAAAAATATTAAAAAGTAATTCATAATTAATTTATTGTAAGATAATTTATAATAAAAAAATAATTAATAATTTATAATTAATTTGTAGTTAATTATTTTTATATCTAAAATATCATTTTTAAACTATAGAGATTAAAAGAGAATTAAAATTAAAAATTAAAAAAATCATTTTTAAACGATAGAGATTAAAAGAGAATTAAAATATAAATTATATGAATTAAAAAAATCATATTCAAACTATATGAATTAAAAAGTACGAATCATGAAATTATATTGATCAAATAAATAATTTAATCAAAATTGTTATTTATATATCCCTTTTTTTAAAACACTTTTTATAATTTACTTTCTCTTTATTTCTTTCCATTATATAACTTATTGCGTATCTCTATTTCTTCTCTTCTTATCACTGTTTTAAGAAAAAAACAGTATAAATTTGCAATTAGAATATAATTTCTCTAATCATATGCATAGTCAAAATTAAAAACTCAGTAAAAAAAAAACGCAGACAGAATCTTAAGTTCAAGAGTGCTTTAGATGAAAGTCATGTTGGCACAGATTGATGGTTAGTATTTACCCAAGTAAGGACAATTGAGATATGTTTTCGTGTCACTGTACAAAGCATGATAACAGCTACCATTCAAAAATTTCAAAAGAATAAAAGAAAGAAAACAAAGTTACAAGCCAAATCATTTTGTTTTTTTCTTTACGTTGCCCCCCTCACCCCCTCCTTTTTTTTCCTCAGTTGAAGTATCTGACCACTAGCTTTCAGATGAAGCAGTTTCTCCTTATTCTGTGCCACCTTTTTCCCTCCTAACTATTTCTAGTTGGTTATTAACTTATTTCTTCATTGCAGAATACAATTGCAATGTTCCAATTCCATGCATGACATATATCACCTTTCCTCATACCCTCCACCGCTACTTTCAAGGAATGAAAGTAGCACCACCATGGACTGGGAAATGGGAGACTAATTGTGCAGTGCTGGACCTATGCTGGTCCCCTTGATCAAAGGATACAAAAGAATTATTGTAGTACTCAACATAGCCAGTGTTCTTATGATTAGTTACCTCATGCACGCCTTCACCCTTTAGTTTTGCAGGATATGAGTCTTTCATGAGTGAGCCACATTGTCTAGGCTGTGTTTGATAGAAAACTTTGGAGACCACCAACTCCCCTTCCTTCTCCTCTTCATTGTTGCCAAGGTGGTACTGGTGCATGACCCAGTTTGTTTTCTCGGGCTTCCTTTGTTTTCTGTAGTTAGTGTAAAGCACAAGAATTTTCTTGTACCCTTTCAACTTGCCACTTATGAAGACTGGCCTAGTTTTACCTGTTTTGTGCCACCGTGTCTCACTGCCATCTGCATCTGTGTGCACCTTTCTCCTTTTCCTTGTTCCGGTCGTGTATGCTTTGGAAGGCCTGTGAAAGAAATGTCGGATCAACCCATCTTTGCTAACTCCTGCAGTAAAATTCATTAAAGCATTTAGATGTTAGTTTACATATTAAAACTATCATGAGATATATACTATCAATCAATCAAATATTACTGGAGACATAAATGTTTAATAGTTATTATAAAAATTAATAAACTTACTTTATAATATAATTTATAATTAAATGACACTATAAAATTATTTTATACCCACCTTAGCGAGTGCATGACGTATTTACTTTCAAACTAATATCTTCTTACTATGTGAAGAGCTTTGTTGTGTCAGATCAAGGAAGAGAAACAGTTATAAGCACAACTTTTGGTTGCATGCATTTTCACCCAATAAATATATAATTATATATAAAAGAAATAGAGACGTTTTGTTGGGTATATTTTTATATTTATTTTATTCTTATAATTATATTCATAATTTATTATTTTATCTTTATAATTATCTTATCAAACCTAAAACTATCCACTATTTTCCATTATCTTTTATTTATTAAAAAACATGAAAAAATAGTTAGGCACGGAGTACTTATTTTTTCCTAATTAAAATAAGAATCTTATTCATCAGTATTCTTATTATATTGGTTTAAAGAACTTAAAAGAAAAAATATATATTTATTATAGTAATCATAGAAAAACGTTAAAAAAATCATAAAAAAATATAATTTTAAACATAGCAATGATTTTTTTTTAATTTTTTAACCAATACGAAAAGGATACCTATTAACCCTCTTCAAATAAAAGATGTTATAAAAATGGATCACATAATGATGCAATGGTCACATCTTCTGTCCAAAAGTATGACTTCAGCAAAGCTCAGGCTTTTTTCGTTTGAAGTTGCTGAAGTTTAAAGGAAACAAACGTCTGACCATATATTTCAAGGAACTATATATATGTATATTATGTTTGGCAAAATATACAAAAATGAAAATTAAAATGTAATTTGTAGGACATGAGATGAGATTCCTTATTAGAAATGTTGAAAGACTAAAAGATAATGGAAATCAATAATCACAAATGGCTTATATTTAATTGACCTGGCAACTTCTCTGGATGGGTACAGCAGATTCCATTCTCGCCTTCAAGAGTAGGGATGAACTCATCAATTAAAGGATGAAGCTTATGAATATCAGAGCGCACCTTCGCTTCCAAATGTTCAAGAATCTCCTGATCAGTAGGATCAAACTTCACTCCAGCAGGAAGTCCAGGCAAGTCATGAATTCCAGCAGCCTAAAAATTAATACCAAAAAAAATATATATATATATTCTTGAAATGAATGCCCCAAATCTAATAAAATAGAAAAAATAAAGACAAAACTTAGCTATAATTCGTTAGGTTCTGTTGGTGTTATTCTCTCATCAGAAAGTTTCACTTCGGTATACTATGTATTAAAAGATGTATTAAAAGATTATATACGTAGATTGTTGTTATGAAATTCTAATTATGATTAGAGAACAACATCAACAATACTTATGAAACTGTATCTAAGTTTTGTAATAAATAAACATACCCTTAGATCATTAAATTCAAACTACAATAGAAAACAAAAAGGATAATGATAAGCATTCATTGACTTAATAAGGAGTTTATGTGAACCTGCTCCTGGCATTTGACGTGATGACCACATGTAGGACATGTTCTGATCAAGCTATCTTTGTGCCTCTCCACAATGATGCTATGGTTGTTTTCAGGGTAACTGCACTGAGTCATTTCCTTGTTATCCTCTTTAATTTCACCCTCATTCCATTTCTGGATATCTTCTTCTCTAGTGTCCTCTTATGCTGCTATAAAAAAGAAATGGAACAGAAACCGAACAAGATGGACCGGGGAAGACTGAGATATAGGTTGAGCTATATAAGAGATGAATTTAAAGTAGTAATAATTAAATAGAAGTGGAAAAGAAAATGTTGTCTCTTCTAAAGGTTGCTCCCCCTCATGCCAGTTTTTGTTGAAGGGTGGGAAGGAATTAAATTCTCCCTTACTTTTTTTGGTGCTTTCTTTTGCATGAGAGAATATATTGCAGTCTTTCCCAACCTCTCTCTTGCCCTTAGGAGGAAGAGAGGAGAGAATGATACCTAAAAATTCTAAATATAGGGAGTGGGACTCGTGATAAGTGATGGGGTTAGTTGCAGAGAGAAAGAAGAATGAAAAGAAATAAGATATAAGATTGCTTAGATCTCAAGTTTTGCTTTGCTTTGTATATTTGTATGAAAACTTGTAGAGGAATAAATGTAGATTTTTGTCCTTTATAGTCTGACTAAAGGTAGCTTTGAATTTAATTAAAAATTAAAACGAAACCAGTTTTAACATGGAAAGGAACAATTAATATAAGGATAGAAGAGCTAGTAGAGTGGGATTGGGGCAACCTAATGTAAGCACAGAGCCACAAACTTAGGTCCAATGTCACCCTGGAGTACAGATTAAGTTTAAAATATTATTACCAGAAAACTAAGAAGAAAATTGAAGGAAACATTTTTCAGCCTACCATAACTCCATTCCTTCACGTAGACTTCTCATGCATAGCAAGAAACTCTTCTCCTCTCTCTCTCTCAATGTAACTTGACAGGCTTAGCCTTCAACATCATTGATAGTTGCAGCTCACTATCTTTTGCCACATGGCATGAGCAAATGCGACCGTATGTCAATATTTATGTACTAGGACAAGGAAAAGGAAAATAGCAAATATATGAAAACACTATATATGTTTACCTGTACGGATTGATTCATATTTTTTTAACACATTTTTTATTATATATTTAAAGTTTATAAAATTATAATATTCATTAAATAAGATGCTGAGACCTATAAAATAATTTTTTCTGTGAATTTCAACCCATAAAAGAAAAGAATATTCCTAATTTTTTTAATATTTATATGACATGTTTATACAAATTGTATCATCTTTATTAATAAAGATGAGAGATATTAATATATTAAAAGAACTAAGTTAAATCATTCAACATGTGAATTAGTTAATGTGAAATCATTTTATTTTAACTAATAGTATTGACTACAAGTCCCAAGTATGCCCAAGTGAACAAAATAATCCCTCGTGAACATATATAGTACATGTTACTTTTTTCAATCATTACTAATTTCCGAAAACCTTTTTTTTTTTTATATTTTAAATCTCGACAACTTAACTGAACATATATAATACATGTTACTTTTAACAGAATTGTTAGCATATGCTGAAGAGATTAGATTTATTTAAACTACTCAAGGTACGTGTTTAATATATTTAAAAATAAACGACTGATAAATTTTCCCAAAACTCATTGCAAATTGTTCCATAAATAGACGGAACTTTCTGCTTTTTTTAATTTTAAGGAATTTTCTGTATTTAGCAATAGTAATATTTGAACATAAACTTTTTTATTTATTTTACAATAGATAGTATTAATAATCCATATGCAATACAAGAAACTTATTCCGAATGGACGCCATTGCACACTACAGGTACAAGAATCAGAAGAACGTGTATCATGAGAATAGCCAAATAGGACCACGTACGTATTATAAGAAAGAATCTTAATTATCTTATTTAATACTTTTGGCTTTAATTACCAAAGTTCACCATACATGGTGATAAAAAAAAAAAAAAAACAGCATTGCCATGTAATACCAAAAATTTTCATGCAATAATTATTAGAATGGACATATTTATATTTCATTAAATAGATATATATGTAAGTTAAGAAATAAATAAAAATAGAGAATTTGATAAATAAAGTCACCTTAATTCTATAAACTTACATGCAAGTATGTTGAATGTGTGAATCAAATATAAAATTGTTTTTAATTAATTTAATCAGTAATTTAGAATTTGAGCACTTTATATTTAGGAATTTTTTTATATAAAAAATGCCATCCATGAATAAAAGCATAAACTTCCAGCTGTACGGCGGTTCTCTATAATAGGATAACATCATTTATCAAACTGGAAAGGCAAAAGGTTTGGAGGATTAGAATATATACTCATAGTTCAGTTTATATTAGTTGTGGTGTTTTCGATTGCGTTCCTTTTTTCTTAATTATTTAGAAGTGAAGTGATATGAGATCTCAATGATTAGCACTTCACTTCGATTTTATTTAATTTCTTCTAACCTTCCAGCTTTTTAGTTACACCAATGATGAGTGAGACTCTAAGCCCAAAGATACTTGGACTTGCTGAAGCAAAAGCTAGCCAGACACCACAAATATTTTGGGTTTGAGGGGGCTCGCGCTTAAGAAAAAAAAATTAAATGTAAGAGTAAGACTTGTGTAGTATAAAAAAAGAAAAATGATCAATGTCACTTATCCGTATCCTAAATTTAGTAGCATATTTTAATCTGATACATTCTTAATATAATTTTTCTTATATTATTATTCAATTACAAATCATTTTAATCAGGGATGAATGTGACTTTTAAAATTTTATGAGTCAATAATTTTATTATAAATAACAATTTAAATACAGTATAAAATAACTTGTACATTATTAATATATTCTAATAAAATTATAAAATGTTGTCAATTCCATTTTTATTTTATGAATTTGTTAATAAAGTTGTCATACTCAGCCAAAAAAAATAGAACAAAAGATTAACAATTCTTTGTTATCGTCATGAATAAAAAATAGTATTGGCTGTAGTGGGAAGTGGATTTGCACAACATTTTTGTTGCGCTTGTATTGTAACTTTGGCGAACCAACCTGGTACAACTTGTACTAGTTTAGTTGGTTACTCACTCTTAGGGAAAGACAAAAAAAAATGCGATTAAGTTACAAACTGAGTATTAGTTTCATAATAAACCTAAAAGGCTAAAGCACTTTCATGTACTAGCTAAAGGATTAGGTTTATTTGGTGGAGATCATGCTCACTCTGCTACCCTAGTAGGTAAACTTGAAGGAAAAAGAAAAATCACTTTAGATTTTGTTGATATATTACGTGATGATTTTATTGAAAAAGATCAAAGTCATGGTATTTATTTAACTTAGGATTGGATTTCTCTACCAGATGTTTTGCTTATTGTTTCATAGGATATTTTAGAATCTCACAAGTAAAGATCCTAATTATCGTTATTGGAAAAAAAAAAATTAGTCGGTTACTTAAAATATATTTTGTTGGCTTGTTCAAAAAAAAGTATTGGTGTTTAAAAAAAGATGGGAGCTATGGTTTCCAAACCCGGGGCATTCACTCTCAAGGATAATGTTAATTCTTTGACAAATGTATCAATTTGTCAAAGTAAGGTAAGATCGAGCGTTGAATCTACAAAACTTTGATTGTACTCAGAGTTTGTATATACCAAGTTTTAAGCGAATGAATGACTAAAACTAAATATTTTTCAAAGTGATAGTGAAGAAATATAAAACTTCAACCGTAATAAAGGATAAAAGAACATAGCAAGATGCAAGAGATAAGAAAAAAAATACTTGGAAGTGGAAATTTATGTTTGGTGTAGATTTTCATACATGTCGTGGGTGCTTAACCTTTCAAAATTACTCTTGATGCAATGTTAAATATTTTTCATCATTTAAAGTTATTCCAACTATTACCTTCATCAACTAAACTATTTTAACCATGATTTCTCATGTGAAATCATCTAATTTCACTCTTAATCCCTTAAGAGCTATACCAAATAATTTACTTTAAGAACAAAGATATATAAATAAGGCTAAATAACATCATTCTATCCTTAGACATGGATTACTTAAAAGCTCATTCAAGTTCTTAGGGTAAAAATATTTTTCAATGATTAAAACCTTATAACATACATGTAAATGGATGATCAAATCATAAAAGGCAATAAAGTTAGAAAGGAAACAATAATATTAAAATAACATTAAATGGATAGTAAAAATCATTACATCAAAGAATGTTTGATATCTAAGCCCCAACAATGGGTAATTTAGCCTCTCATAATTATGAGAGGCTCAAAAACAAAAGATGGAACAAGAAAAATAGAAGAAGAGCTCTCAAGGTGAATGTTTTTGCTTTAGAGCATGCCCTATATGAACTCCCTCCAAAGAGCATGGTATAGCCTTTTATAATCTTCAAAACAATGAACAACCACGCTTTCTGAAAAATGATTATGCGTTAAGCCAGCATGTGCGCGCTAAGTGTACATGCAAAGTACAGCTGACTTCAGTAATCATGCGCTAAGCCTACAAGCGCCCGCTTAGCATTCATGCTTGTTTGATACGCACTGAGCGTGCTACTTTAATTCTTCATACATCTTTCATTCTTCAATTCATATATCCAAAAACTCTATAAAATAAATACTGTAAATTTATTAACTTTAGCATTTTTAAGATAAAATTTTTTAAAAGAAACTAAATTCTTATCTTTTTAAGTCAAAAGAAGCATCCAAAGAGAAGAAATTAAACAATTACTATTTAATTTAAGTGCACAAACTAAATATGTATAACAATTATTAGATCGATACTTGTAATTCATAGCTATAGCAACAAAGTTTTCATGAAGGAGCCATTATATACTGAATAATTATGATAATTGAGGATTTGGAAAATTTTACAGGGTGTTATGATGTTTCAAGTAAGTTATTGGATTCCACACTCTTAAGTCTGTATTAGTATTGGTAACAAATTAAGTCTAAAAAATACCAACCTAGCACAAGAAAATATTGTTGGAAAATAAGAAGCAAAAATGATATGTTATGCCAAAGTAACTACCTTGAAAGCAAATTTTGGGACAGTTTTGGGGTAAATTTGATATCTAATTTGCGTGCTCCTAGATTTGTACAGCAATTAGATGAGTGTATTCAAGATTAGAAACATGTTTAGATGAGTAATATCCAAAAGAACAAAGATGAGTAGAGAAAAACAGGAAATACATGAAAGATAGTGATAGAAAGAGAGAATTTTCGTTGATGTGTCATAAAGTTCAACTTTTCAAACCTTATATAATGTTTCTATGCTTAATCCGTTGGCAAACGTTAACAAATAGCGATCAATTCTCAAATTGATTATAATAAAATCAAAATAGTATTGAAGAATAATAGTAATTCATTTTATTGCAAATGCAATTATATATAACTATCAAATTAACAATAACGGATTGAAAAAAAGAAAAGATTACCCATATGATATGTCATGATTGACGAATAATTTTTTCTCTAAGCATGTGTTTATGAGAAAAAAAATTATTGAAGAACATCAATTATTTAAATAAATCTCAATATCGAAAATGATTAGTTCTTATTTTTAGTCAGATATTTGGGTTTACTAAAAAAAGAAAATAACTGCACTTGAATATATATATTATATAAAAAAAGGGAAAGAATGACATTATTTCTATAATGAAGACTATAAAAAAGAAAATGAAGTATTTATTATAAAATGTAGAAAAGGTAGAATAACATATTTTATAACAAAATAGAAAGAAATAAATGATAATTGAATATCGTGATCTCTACAAATATATTTTGGATTCCTTACATATGCATTTGTCTATTTATGAATGACCATTATTGGATGAAGATCAAATTATTTATATATTGAATATGTATTTTTAAGTTAGATTTATCGTGATAAAATTTGAGTGTTAAATATTTAGAGTAATTTTATTCTGTATAATGATTTTATTGACTCAAACAAGATCTTTCATAAAAAATATTTAATCTTCATTCAATGGATTTGACTTACTGAGCGAATGTGACAAATTCCGATTTATACTATCAAATTTACTGTTATAAACTATAAAGTGAGTATTTCATATTTATTTTCATCTATTTTATTTTTCACTTCTTTTTTTCTTTGTATTATTAAACAGATTTTAAAACATGTTTCAACATTGAATGATGAAAAGTTGTCATCTTTTACTACTTTGGACTGCAATGGATGCAATCTCAATAGTAATGGCCCATTAATTGAAACCGGAAGTTAGACCCAAGATTTATTTGCACAAAAGTATTGAGTCTTTTCAATAAGTAAAAGCCGGACGACAAAAAAAAAAACCCATTGTAATTTGAAAATATCATACCCAATGTTAACAGTAATTGCTCTGCACACCAGTCAAATTGTTGATATATTCAGTATAAGATAGAAAATTCCAATATTACCCTTCTGTGAAGCTGATATGGATTGCCAATGTAAGAATTGAATTTGTGACTTTGGCGTTATTAGTATGACGTTCTAATTAAATAAACCAATAAACAAATTATGATATAAAATGATTAATGTTGTTATATATAACACTAAAATTTTGAATATATATTTAATATACATGTAAATTTACATAATAAATTTTATAATAATTAATTTTCATTAGGTGTACTAGCAATTTGACTGGTGCCCAAAGTAATTGCCAATGTTAACTATTATGAGGGTAAGTTATCCTCTTTGGTTACCCTTGTTATACCCCCCAAAAAAATGGTTTTGACTGAATGCATTTTCAAAATTAATCGAGTACAAATGGAGAAACGATGTACTAAAACTACGCAATATCTTCCGCTTTAGCATATTAAAATTGGGATTTGATTGGAAGTAATCTCCACTTGGGTAGATGACGTTAATAAAAGGTTGGTCCAATTTTAAATGATTTCATCTACAAAAACTTGTGACAACATCATAATCATTTTTTTATAATCATGATTCATGCGCAATTTTTAATAAGTGAAATTTTTTTTATCGTAGAGTAAAATGTTTTATAAAATCATTTAATTATAACTTATTATATATGATAATTTTTTTATTTTTAAAATAATTATCGTAAAGAAATTAAAATGATAATTTATAATTAAATATCGGTTTAAGATTATTTTACATAACTCTTCTGCTCCCTATAAGTATATAAACAAAAATAATTACTTTTACACAAATTAAAAAATAGTTACTTAAAATCATTTAACTTTATTAATTTCGAGTAAAAATAAAATTATTTTTAAAATATCTTTCATTGGAACTTAAAATCATAAATAAAATATTTTTAAAAATAAAATTACAATTAAATGAATGATGTTTTGAGAAAAATGTTTCATTATAAATATAAATAAATTTAATTAATTTTATCTTTATTTAATAATATTAGTCTTAAAACATCATTGCAATTTTATTTAGGTCAGGAGTCTAGCGTTTTTTCCTTCGCCGTGCTTGTGTGATACTAACACCTTCAGACTCAAGTCACAAATCTATTTAAAATTTTGCCAAAATAATAATATCAACTGTTGACTCAATGCCATAGGCATTTGACTTGGATATTTTGGCCATTCCTATTGCCAAGTGATATTACTATATTAAATGAGTAGCACATCAGAAATAAATAGACAAACCAACTAGATATGGATGGCAATTCTGGATAAAGATTGGCATATTAAAATTTCTAGAGTTTAATGCAAAGTAGAACATAATATATTCTATTGTGAATTTCATTATACCTTTTTTGGCGGAACTAAGAGTCTAAAACACGATTGAAATTGGAAAGTTTCTTGCCATTTCTTACAATTTCTGTTTCAAGTACTATTGCCTAAGCAAATACTAGTTACTTTTAAGTACCAAAGCTGAAGTAAAAATTGAAGCTGGCTATTATGATTTCAGCATCTAGCTCAAACTAAGCTTCCCTGGTGATCAATATCCGAGGTCTCTTCCTGAAAATAAGGAGAAGAGAGTTTTCCACTAAAGGACTTTGGAAGTTCAGTTACTTCCTTCAGCATTTTCACCACACTACGCATTGAAGGGCGGGTTATAGGAAGTGAGTTAGTGCAATGAAGCCCCACGCTTAGTACCTTGCAGATTTCTTCCCTATATTGAATATCCAAAGTGGGATCAATCACCTCATCCTGTCCTTTCTGATCCAATGTGGAGTGAACCCATTTTACTAGATCCTTTTCCCCATACTCTGCATCAAGAGGGGGCTTCCCAGTTACCAACTCCAAAATGACCACACCAAAGCTATAAATGTCACTTTTTTCATTCACCCGAAGAGTATAAGCATATTCTGCATCCACATTGTACCAGAAAATCCAATTAAATCTATGCAGGATGCAGATTAATTAATTATGCACATAACATTAATGAACACAAACAATCTACAAGCTGATTAGGAGCAAGTTTGAGACAAAAGTAATTTTGTTAACAGATCAGGACTTCTGCTTTTACATTCATTTTGTTTTTATTCGTTGGATTTGCATTGGAATGCACATTGCAGCATTTCCAACTGCAAACCAAACATGCACTACTTTCCCTGCCATATGAGGTTTAATATTGGATGAATTTATTAGTTTTCAAAGTAAAATTCAAAAGTAAGTTTGATGATTCAAGTTCAAGGTTGTACCTGGTGCAATGTAACCATAAGAACCCGCAATAATAGACATGGACTCTGCCCCTTGGTTGGCTCCCTTGAAAATTTTTGCAACTCCGAAATCGGCAACTTTTGCTCCAAATTCATCATCTAGCAAGATATTGCTAGATTTGACATCCCTATGAACAATAGAGGGGACACAATCATGATGCAAATATGAGAGCCCCTCAGCAGCATCAATAGCAATTTTATATCTAGTGGGCCAATCCATCAAGCTTTTCTTGCTACTGTGCAACAAATCAGCAAGACTCCCCTTTGGCATGTACTCATAAACCAAGAGCTTGCTATCCTTACTGTTGCAGCAACACCATAATTTCACAATATTCTTGTGCCGAATCTTTCCCAATGTTTCAACCTCAACTTCAAAGCCATCCTTCTCAGAATCAACAGATCCATTTCCCTTCTTAGTTGCTCCCCACAATTTCTTCACTGCCACCACCTCGCTACTCAGCGCAACTTTGTAAACCTTCCCAGATGCTCCACTCCCTATAACATTGTCCTCACTCAGCAATTTAACAATCTCAAACTCACTAAACCCAAGTTTATGAAACGACCTCCACTTTGAGAAGTGAAACCCCTTTTCCATCTTCTTGAAGTCCCGGAATTTGAAGTAAAACCAAGCCATCCCAACAATTAACACAATCCCAGCAAGCACAAACATGAACCGGAAAATCCAGGCATACTTCCTGCTCTTACCCTCACTCTCACCACCCAAGTTTGGACACAATCCAGAGAGAGGCTTGCACAAACCCGGATTCCCAAGAAAACTCTTTCTATAATTCTCATTATCATAAAGAGGAGGAATCACCCCAGAAAGCTGATTGTTCGACAAATTCAACAAATTAAGCTTCAAATTCTGCAGCTTAATTGGAATCTCACCAGAGAACCGATTCCCTGAAAGATCAAGATAATTAAGCACAGGTAAGTCCCCTAACTCCTTAGGAATACTCCCATTTAACCTATTATTATTCGCCAAATCAAGCTCATTGAGCTTCCTCCAACCCCCAACTCCAACGGGAATTTCTCCAAAAAGCTGATTGTCTCTGAGAACAAGCCTATCCAACTGGCTCAACCTAACCACACTTTTTGGAATCCGACCAGTAAGACTATTATGATCAGCAACAAAAGCCTCAAGATTACCCAATTCCCCAACCCCCTCAGGAATCGACCCAGAAAATTTATTCCCCGAAATTAACAATATTGACAAGTTCCAAGCCCCGGAAATCGAATTAGAAATCGACCCAGAAAGAGAATTCTCAACAAATTCAAGCAAATACAAATGGGGCAAACCCCATAACCCCTCAGGCACAACACCGGAAAAGTTATTGTTCCTAAGCCTAACCCTCCTCAAACTCTTGCATTCCCCAAGACTCTCAGAGATCCTCCCGGAAAACGAATTGTATATCAGAATCAGCTCCTCCAACGCTCCGCCGCCGCACAACCTCGCCGGAATCTCGCCGGAGAATCGGTTAAACGAAACGTCGAAAAATTGCAACTTAGAGTTATTACCCAACCCACTAGGCAGCGACCCAGTGAGCGAGTTGTTGAACAGCTTCAACTCGTACAAGTTCTGCGATTTCACTATAGTCTCCGGCAGAGAACCCTCGAATTTATTAGCGTACAAAATCAACGACTCGAGTTTCTTCAACCCACACAACTCTTCCGGAATCGTCCCAGTCAACTCGTTCGTGGAGGCATCGAATCGTTCCAAGTTGGTGAGGTTGGCAAACGCGGCGCGTGGCAACGCGCCGGAGAGAGCGTTCTCGTAGAGTTCGATTTGTACAATGTTGCGCAAACCCGACACGAGTTGTTCGGGTATGTATCCGACGAGGTTGTTCTGCGACAAGTCAAGGTTCAAAAGATTACTTAACTTTCCTAAAGAGGGTGGGATGGGGCCCACAAGGTTGCAACCTGCGAGCCAGAGCTCCTCGAGATTTTTGAGATTTCCGAGATCGTTGGGAATGGGACCGGGGTCGAAGGTGTTGTAAGCGAGGCGAAGCGTTTTGAGGGTTGAGATTTTGCTGAGGGAAGAGGGGATTGTTCCGGTGAGGAGGTTGCTGACGAGGGAGAGAGATTGGAGTCGCCGGAGCTGGCCGAAGCTCGCCGGAATCTTGCCGGAGAAGTTGTTGGAGGAGAGGTCGAGGGTTATGAGGGAGTCGGGGAGGGTGGCGGGGATGGCGCCGGAGAGGAGGTTCTGGGAGAGGTCGAGGTGGCGGAGCGCGGCGCAGGGGGTGAACGCGGCGGCGGGGAGGGTGGCGTTGATATCGTTGTTGGAGAGGTTGAGGGAGGAGAGGGAGGGGAGGCGGCAGAGGGCGGCGGCGGGGACGGGGCCGGAGAGTTGGAGATCGGAGAGGTCGAGGGTGGCGACGCCGCCTCCGGCGTCGCACGTGACGGCGGTCCAGTTGCATGGGGTGGCATCGCGGTGGTTCCAGTTGGAGAGCGCGTTTCTGGGGTCAGAGAGTTGGAGTTTGGCTTCGAGGAGGAAGAGACCATCTTGGTTTAGAGAGAGAGTGGGGGGTAGAGAGAGAAAGGGAAAGAGAATCAGAAACAGCAATAGTTGCTGAACCATGGTGACGTTGAAAGTGAAGGAAGGAAGAAACACAGAAGCTGAGTTCAAATACGTAGTTGTTTTGCCATATTTTCTCGCGCCTAATTTACTTACTGTTCATTACTAACTTTTGTATTCTTCTAAATATTCCTCACCGGTGTAAATCAACCAACCGACGTTAACTGTATCTCCTTAACATAGGTAAATTAATAGATCAAAAAATAGAAATTTTCTGAAAATTATGATAATATTAAATATAACTATTTCTTTTAATCATATCATTATGCACGTTTGACTAGATGAAGCTAGAGACAGACGATCATTAATGTCCAACTGCAAAGTGGACAATGGAGTTTCAATTATTTGCCTGAGATTAGAAGAATGGCAGAGACAAACCTTAATTTGTGCTTGTGCATATAAGATTTGGTCCACAGCAATAAAAAGATATGCAAGAACAATGGTGCAGTTACTTTCATCCATGCACGGAATTCCATCATTGGTAAGAGGACTGAAACTTACGGTTGAATATTTAGATAAACCTGCAAAGAATTTCAACTTCCTAGTAATGCAAACATTTACATACGACACGTTTAAAATCGAATCTATTCTTAGCTTTTTAAGAAAAACAAATTCCTTTCCCCCTCCTTTCTCTTTTTAACTATTAATTATTGGATATATTTCTAATTTGCAAAATACAATATCCATTCACAGATATGCAGAATCATTTCCATGAAATTTTAGGTCGGCTTAGATTTTTTTTTAGCTGATGCACTTATTAATAAATATATTAATTATTTTTTGCTTATAAAATCTTATAAAGAAATATTAATACAATATTATATTATTCTTGTAATTATTGATAAAAAAAATCTACAGAAATAAACCATAAGTTCATAATGACAAGAAAAATTGATTTATCAAATTTAAAATATCAGTGACATAATAGAGAATATAAAATGAGTTTGATGGTAGAGAGAGAAAAAAAGATAAAAATTATGGGTTTGATTCGTTCTATTTACATAATTAATATTTTAACAACTACTATTCGTGGATGAAAAAAAAAGTTACAAGAAATATGTAACTAGGTAAGCAATGATGATACAGTAATCACCGAAAATGATTAGGAAATTTGAAGCAAGCCACACACATACAGTGTCAGACTCTGAGTCAACTTGAAAGCTCAAAGAAACAAAAAAGAGTTGTTGAAAAATGATAAAGACGGGTTCCAAATTCCTAAGAGAGCGATTGACGGTGGTCTCTGTAGTCTGAATGGTTTGAACGCTCTGTATGGAGTAGCTTTCATGGGTCGTGTCGCAAACCAGAATGCCACTTACAATTTAACAACTTTCTGCTTCCCTTTTTGACTCTTTTGGCCAAAATTATTAGTGCTTTTGAAATTTATTATTTTTAAGTCTCAAATCATAATTTAGGCAAAATACAGTATTCATCTTAAATATTTGTATTTGATTATAATTTATTTATAAATAATATTTGTATACACGTTACGTACTTTGTACTGTTAAAGGTAATTACACTCGTCTTATTAAAATTAAAATAATTATACTTAACTTTTCTTGATGCAGACGATGCTTATTATAGTGCTTCAGATGTCATGCTTTGGGTTTCGTTGATGTCAACTACTAGGAAATAGCACAAATTTTATAGCAAGGGATTCACCTACCCAGATTTCTAAGTTGCGGAAAAAATCCCTATATATATATATATATATATATATATATATATATATATATATATATATATATATATATTATTTGTAAGAAATGAAGAATAAAGGATATGAACATGCATAAACAACAACACAGATAAAGAATATCTAAAGATACAAATTTAATATGATTTGAGGCCTCTTGCTCACGTCTAAATTTTTTTTCAATAAATATTTATTATCTCAAATAAAATAATAATATATAAGTTTTCTAAGCAAATTGAGAAAGTCTTTCGCTTTAACTAGTAACCCCTTCTCACTTAGGTAGTGACTCGAATAGTGATGTCCCCCCTCTCCACTTGCCCTATCATTACAATAATATACTTCTCTAAGAGTCAAGACATTGTCTCTTGAAATCCATCTATTAATTTTTCACTCAATTGCATTAATATTTAAAAGTTTGGAATGATTTTTCCAAAAATCTCTCTCTCAATTAAAATTTACAAATCTCATCTTATCTTTTCAACTATTGTTGTCATGGAAGCTCATCACAACCATATTCACATTTTTTCTCCACGTTGCGCTTCCACTATGCATACTTTGGTGTGCCGCTCTCTATCATACATTTCTTTTGGTTTTAATTCTTTTTTTAGTAGGAAAAAAATATCCTAAATAATTCAGAATTTGATAAAAAAATAAAAAGTAAAATTTAACCAAAAATTATTTTCATCGATCATTATTTGAACGATTCAACATTTTATTTTAGTATTCCTCTACAAGTATTAGATGATAACACCCTATGTCCATGGATATGCACTTGGTTTTTTTCACACTATTTATGTTATGATTTTTTTAATCTATGCACTTGAAGTATATGTTAATAACTTAAAAAAAGTTTTTAATGCAAATGATTGGTTTTAATTTGTAATTTTAATGTAATAATTTTTTTCTTTTATAAAAATTCTTTTACTCCTTAATTAATGTACTTGATGTATAAAATAAAAATTCATTTTATCAAGTTTAATGGAATTTCTCCTTTTAAAAAAACTCATGAAGGGATGCTAATACTCCAGCACAATCCAAAAGAATATATAAAAGCGTTCGTAGACAAAATTTTCCACAAAACATAACAATAATGGATACTATATTAAAACTTAGACGCAGTGGAGTGTGGAGGACCTCTTGCGGGACAACAAATATTGAATTGAGTGACATTGGCATTTGACAAAGTTACTCTGATTAGTTAATTTCCAATCGATGATTTGATTTTATGAATCATTAAGCATCTCCAACAAATTTACAAAAGGTTAGTTGAGTTTGGCGTTCTTCCTTTTTGACTCGACTTGGTTGCCCGAAGTTAAAGTGGCGTTGAAAAATATGGCTGGGGAAAGCCTATAATATTATACGTTAAAACATGGATGCCTCCATGATGCAATGCATATTACAATTCACAGAAGTTACCATCACTGTAGACTGTAGATGAAGATGTAATCATGAAAAGGAATTTGATATACAACAATGCTGGATCCATGCTCATACTGACATCTCCCTAATTAGGTTTCCCATATATCCAATTCCCTTTCAGTGGTGGAGCCCTCCCTTAGAAAAGAAAAAGTGATACCATATAAACATGGTAGAATGACGTGTATATATATACACTTCAAACTCATAGACTATTAGCGTTGTTTTTATTTCTTCTTCTTTTTTCATTAGAAAATTATTGATATTCATTTCACGAACTGATGAAAGTGAAGAAATATCTCAAGTAAGGAGGAAAGGAAGAACTAGGGTGTATTTGATTTTTATTTTTAAAAGTTAATTTTAGTTTTCAAAATGTTACTAAATAAATGAAGTTGCTCATGGAGCTGGGTGCAATGCAAAGAATAGAGTGTGAAGTTGAGAGAGGTATTGAATAAAATGAAAAAAATGAAGAAAAAAAATTAAACATCACAATTATTCCTATTTTTAAGTTTTTAAAACTCTTATTTGAAAATCAAATTTTAGAATTTAATAGATTTTGGATGAGAAATTAATTATTAAATAAAGTAAAATATATTTCAGGAAAAAATTAATAAAAAATGTAAGAAGTAAATCAAACACAACACTCCTAATATATTAATATTTTGTGGGTATTGTTTCCGTAACAAAATTGATATGATAATTATGTCTGTATTGAACAAGAAAAAAAAACTTAAGTTTCACGCAGATTAAAGATAAAGTTAAATTAGAGTATACAAGTTTCAAAGCATATCCAAAGTTAATTTAACCAAGTCTAAAAAATGTTAAGTATAAGAAGATGTATTAAAAAAAATTTAAATCTCACATCGATTAAATATAAGATTTAGACCTAAACTTACATTCTAAAGAATTTAAAAACATTATTTCTCAATTTTAATTAAAAATATAGAGATCTAATTAAGTTTTTCCTACCTAAAATTTATTTTTTTGTGTTTCATTTTAGTATTTTTTACAAGTCAGCATTAGTTAAGTGATGATGTGATAGATGAAATCTCACAACATCTAATCACATCCACATCATCACTTTTGCCACTTGAAGGCTTATCGGTGGTAGAGATGCTAGCGGAGGGTTCCTTGATCCATGAAATTGTAAACTAGTATCATCTCGTTGTTCTCGTAGCAATAACCAATGAGGGAAACAAGATGGAGATGGCGAAGTTGAGACAACATTTCGATCTCATTCAAGAACTCGTTCAGACCTTGTTGAGAATTGGGTTTGAGCCTTTTGATTGCGACACATGTTGAACCATCGTCGATGTGGCCTTTGTACACGTTGCGGCTCTGATTACTGCGATTGACAACTTACAGCAAAGGTTGGTTGGTAGCGATGATGAGCCACTGCCTCGAGAAGTTCCACCTTTTTTATTGGAACCTTTGTCGATGGCCACGTTCTTCTTGCGTTTGACGAGGAAGAAAGCAACAGTAAGGGATAACATAACAACACTGGAAACTACACCTGCGACGACGGCAATTAGGGTTCTCGTGCTGCCTTTGCTTTTCTTGTTTGAGCTTGGAAGAGGAACCTCAGGTCTTTGGATGAGAGTCTGGGTTAGGTCCAGCGAGATTACCTGTTGTGTCGTTGATTTGGAAAAGTTCAATTGTGTTTATTTGAGTGTCCTTGGCCAAGCTTTTAGGGTTAGGATGCATTTTCAGTGAAAGATATGTCGTTTCCGGCGAATTCCCTGGGATGAAAACTGCATACTGTTTGACCACTGGGACACCCTTCAGTTTATCGCTTCAACCGAGAATATCTGCCCAGTCTTCAACCAACTGATCCTGAACAAAGATGAAGAAGCTTTAGTCACCAGAATGGCTAATATTCCGGTCAAGCTGACAAAAGTGTAACCTAGCTTAGCAAGAGTTATAAAGTGAATGTTTATGCTTACCTTTCAGTGACTAAGCGTGATGATATAATATTTTATTTGTCACATTATGTGAACTAATCACATGTATTAAAATGAAATATAATTTTTTTAAAATATCTAAAAAAATAAGATAATTTTTTAAAAATAGACTATATTCTATATATGAAAAAGTTATTAAACCAAATATAAAAAGGAAGAGCTTTCAGTTAGGTTGGCAAAACAGTTCTACGAACTTTCCACAGGAGCACACGGAAACAAAATGTCATAAAATTACCAGTAATGTAGTATGGTCTACCTAAAAATAAAAGCCTGATTCTGTCTATGCCGACAAACAAATGCTAACTGTTACGAGACTCTGCACATAGATAATGAACTGAAGATCGATACCTATAAAAGGCTTCGAATATTCTAGAATATAGGAGTATTTATCTTCTGCCTTGTTGAGTAATCCATTTCTAGTAGGATTCTTTTAGGATGGATGAATTTGCCCACTTTAAATGAAAGTTTTACTAATAGTTTATAATATGTATGTATATTTTATTACAATACTCAGTTTTCTTAATCAGTAATTATACGTTCATGCCTTTTTTTTTTCTTATGGCGTATTCCTTCCTTTTAATGAACCAATGTTATGCGTAGCTTTTCTTTTGGATTACAGATATTAGTAATTCATGGGGTCAAGCCCAAAATCCAGTGTTGATCAACACTATTCCATATCAGTGTTGTTAAATGGCGGCGTTATAGCAAAATGGCATGGCATTTTTTGCAAATCGTCAAAGGTAATTTGTGAAGGAAAGCATGTGGTGACGCCATAGGCCGCAATGGTGTCTTTATATGACTAAATTTTGGCCTTTGACTCTGTTCTGTTATCCATCATTGATAATAATGCTCCATAATGGGATGGACAGAGGTGGAAACATCGGGGACTGGGAGAGATAAAATAAAAAATAAAGAAAAAAGTGATAGATATGTGATAAAATTAAAAATTAAAGAACAAAATATGAGAAAAAAATGTAGTGAAAATAAAGAAAGAGAAAGTACATTGTACATAGATATAACTTTCCAAAACAATCTACACGACTACACGAGCCATCATTCCTACAGAGTTACTAGCCATTTCTATTGTGCCATGCAACATCTTTCACATTATAAAGAGTTTGGAACGTCTCCTATATCATCCTGCCACTCAAGCAAATGAATTCACCTTTTATAACCAACTACAAAAATATTCATTTTATATTCTAACCTTTTATAACCATTAGATTTCATCTGATGGTGAATAAAATTGCTGCAAAGGTTACACAACTACGTACAAAGAATCCATATGTCAAAAATTGCTTATACCAGGATCGTCTTTAACATTAAGAACACATTGATTCCCCTCCTTCCCCTAAAATGTTATGGCTGATTTTTATCTCCCAGTCCAACTATCCCCCTCAGTTTGGAACGGCTTAAAAGTCTTGGAATGAAAAATACACGAACGAAAACACATTTGGTCGAAAAACATTCCCTTTTTTGTGTAAAAGAAAGCAAAAGAGGAAAGGGGAAAAATAAATAAAAAGTATGAATCCCACACATTCTCTTCAATTTGGATGGTAAGCAGTAGAAGAAATAACGGTGAAGATGAAAATTACTATTATATCTTTATGATTACTGTTCACAAATTCGGCTAGAGAGGCGATCATGCAAGTAAACGATGAGTATAAGAGTATCATGTCCCAAGAGATCTATGTAACATAAAGCAATATTGACACGAATTGTTATCCAAAGCTTAGAGAAATTGATGTTTAAAGTGACTAACAAGTAAAGGAATGCAGAAATTATATTAATGATGCACTTAAATGGTAAAACAATAAGTAAATTTTGTTTAGGAGTTTTATCGAACAGTTGGTGAACATGCGAGAATGAGGTAAAATAATGAGTGAAACGTGCAGCAAATTTTCCACAATAAGAAATTATAGTGAAATTTGTGCATATATTTATGAGAACAAGCAAAATAAATTGCAAAGTGGAGGAAAAAACAATTATAATATTAGTGGGCTAAAAGCATAATATTACGTACCAACCGTATTAAATGTAGATGCAGTTCAAATCGTCTATATTGTTGGTGTGATTTCAATCGTTGGGGTATGACTCACAAGAGAACAGTAGATCATCTAATATACATAGCAATAGGGGTTTGACACAACTCAACATTTTTGCTTTATATTCACCATATTACTTAAAATATGGAGAGTGTATCTGCATTGCGATGATGACATTATTTCATCATCTGAAGGGATATTGTTTGAATGTCTTAATGGCCCTAAAGTTGTTACAATAAGTGAAGATATGTTTCTTAATGCTTTAAGGAAAACAATTATGGATGTCATCGGAAGTTGTAGAATTTTACTTGATCTTTCTTACCGTCAACTTATTTACGTAGGTGATAGTTGTGTTCAATACAAGTGTATGAAGCTTAAACATGATGATGATGTGGGAAAAATATTTTTCATCTTTTCATAATTTAGTAACAAAGGTCTGATTAAGTTGAATGCAACTTTTGGTCGATCTCCAAATGAAATCCTTATCCTATTGCGCAAACCAAGGAAACCAAGATATGTTGATGAGATCATTATTCTTATGTGTGATAAATCTATGTAGTCATATTTTTAGTTTATAAAAATTGTATGCTGATTGTTTTTTATTCAAGAAAAATTTGTATTACCAGTGTTTCTTTAGTTGTTGATGTTTGTTTTACGAATCAAATGAAGTAATAATTGTTGTTACTAGGCACATATTGTTTAAACAATGGATGAACCCAAAACAAAAAGTAATTCAACCACAACATAAACTAAAAAAATGTCAAAACAACAAAAAATGTGCATAATACATCAAAAGTTACTAATAATGATAATAATACAAAAAGTCAACTAGCTCTAGCACCATTGTCACCATCCTTACCAGTCTTATTCTTGGGTCTTTGTGTGTCTAAGCTACACCAAGTTGCTAATCCCTCCTGCAACAATTTTAGAGCTTGTTGCATGAGTTGATGATGAATCGTGCCTTCTAGCATATCTCTGAGATCCAGCAAGCTTCGTATAGCTTTTGACGCTATCCAAAATCAATTCTGCAATAACAATTACTTTACAATTAGTAATTATTTTTTAGTGGGAATTTAGAAAAAAAAATCAACAAAATCCAATTTTGTATTACTGACAAGAGTAGTTTCTACTTGGTACATAGTCTGCTAGTGGCTGCCTAGGCTAGGGTTGTACTTTGATGGGTTGTAAATGTATAGGACCATGTGGTTGTTATTCCTCTTCCAGTGGAATGACATGGATGGGAAAGCTTGTAAAATCAAGGTAGATAGTCATAGGTGCTAGCCCAAAGACCCCCAGGTGGCACAACATCGCCAAGAGGAATGATATGTTGTTGCCACTCCTCCCATGCCCAATCACAAAGCTAATACGTAGGATGGGGAAGTGGCTGGTGTGGAATCTTTTGGACACAACCAAATTGCCTCATCACCTTTTTCTGAATGATAAGGCCTCACATTAGTCTCACATATGATGAAGCTAGAGAAAAGGGACTGTTGTGCCAAAGATCTCACATCCATGTGGTTCTCATATGGACACAACATGAGAACATCCATTTGTAGGTCGTTTGGTCTCTCCTTGACCGGAAGGACACACTCGGTACCTCTTAACGGCTTCCATCTAGTGGTTACTGGGTTCTCCATAACATAATCCCCCGGCTCTAAGTAGTCAATAGTGAGCATATGCACAAACACCCATGATTGTAAAAAAACATTAATTAATTACAGTAATAAAAAATTAAAATACAAAAATAATTTACTTACCATGAGTAATGTCATATAACCTCTACATTTCTTTTTGTTATACTAGCTCACATAAGAGAGATGGTCATAGAGGTATACCAATGCAAGTAGGCAACTACTTCCAATGTGTATTCATGGCAACCATCCAAGTTGTTGACGTACTGGAGGTAGGCGACATGGATGTGAGTCAAGGACTTGTCAATAAATATCGTATTATCGATCAAGTGCAAGAGATTAGTCATCGCAACCCAAACATATGAGTTTGACTTAATGTAGAGGTGGTAAAAGTCTTCTAGCCACGTCAACCTCACCCTAGCACCTACATTTACTGCTGTAAAAGCCTCTATCTCTATCAGAATGTCCAATTGACTCATCAGGAGGATCTTCATTGCCTCTTTGTCAAAGAGTGAGGGGACATGATCAATGAGTTTTCCTGTCACATGCAAGTGTAGCAAACAATACATATCAGCTAGAGTGATGATTATCTTTTCGACATGCAGGTGGAAGGAAGATGTCTCCTTGTGTCACCTCTCCAAAAAGACATCCACCAAGCCTTTATTTGAGGCAGGATATTGTGTCATAACAAGGGCTGCTAACTCCGATCGATCTATGTATGCCCGAACTTGCGGATGAGTAGGGTACGATAGCACCTAGGCACATTGGCTCACAAGCTTCACCTTTGGACGCTCCTAATAGATCTAGATGTGACCAACACAGTGGTCCCTATACGAATGAAGAAGAGACAAATTAACTGAACCTCCTCCAAATGGAGGTCCAATGATCCTACTAACAGGTGGCTTGGTTGTGGTTGTGGCTTTGGCTCTACCTGTTATTGTAGGTGTGCTGATGTAGTTACCCTGTGAAGTCTCTTTGTACCATCTTTCCCTTGCTACAATAGGCCTTCATAGGAAGGGTCATCCCTAACAATATACAACATTTGCTTCATGTGAGTCATCTGAAAAAAAAAAGAGTCAATAATCCTTCATAATAAAAAATTATAATTAACTGAGGCAATAAAATAAAATAAGAACATTAGATTTGTCTAAAAGTAATATAAAATATAAAATATAAATAAAAATAAAATATACAATGAAATTACAATTTTTTTTTGTGTTTCATCATAATGCACAAAAAAATTAGGATTTCGTTGTGACTTTGGAAAACAACACAATGAAATCACAACATCATTGTGTGTTTCATCAAACACACCGAACTTGTGATTCTGTTGTGTTGTTTTCCAGAGACACAACGAAATTATGATTCCATTGCGATTTTGCAAATCCAAAAAAGGTAACAAAATCGTGATTCTGTTACTTATTTTTTTCCATAAAAAAATATAAATAGAATCGAGATTCCACTGTAGCTACATCTACAACGAAATCAGAAATCCATTGACCAGAAACTCGCAAAAAGAAAGAAAAAATAGTACCTCAAAATGAGTTAGGGAAAGAGAGGGAGATGGGTTGGGTTTGGTGCAGTTGGGTTGGGTTGGGAAGTGAAAGAGGAGGGTTGGGAAGGAAAGAAGAGGGAGAAGGAAGAGGTTGAAAGAGAAGGATTGAGAAAGAGAGAAGAGGAAGAGTGCCAAGGTAAGTGGGGGGGGGGGGGGTGAGGAAATTGAAATGGAAAACATAATGGACTTTTTGCCTGCATGTAGGGGCCGATAGCAATCACTAGGGGCCAATGGTAGTCCCAATAGGTTGACTAGGTTCCTAGTCCTAGCACTTCTTATTCATTTTATTCTAAAAAAGCAAGACATTTGAGCAACAACGTGTGTGAAGGCGTGATAGAGTTTTCAACATGTCTTTGAGTTTCGGTTGTTGACGACAACTCTAGAACCAAGCTACTCAAAGAAATCAAATTGTTTTTGTGGTGTTGGTGATTGGATTCTACAATTACTACAATTTGTTTTTTTGTATATTCAGGTTGTGCATTTCAATTTGAGTTTTTTTATTTGCGTTGGTTTTACGTTGTTTTATATAAAGAGCATTGTTATTTGGTACTAGGGATGTCAACGAGGTAGGTTGGGGGTGAGGAGTACTCCCTCGCCCCCAACTGACCCCCTATCCCTTCCTCGATCCTTGCCGTGGGGGATTTTTTTTCCCCTGTCCCCCTCCTCGTGGGTCCCCAAAGTCCCCACAGGCCCCCAAAATAAAAAAATAAAAAACACGACGACAACGACGTCCATTTGATGGCGGCAATTTCCTTCTTTTTCATTTTTGTTCTCTCTCGCTTCCTCACGATTTGTATGTCACCACGGAGAGTTGCTGTGACGATGGTGTCACAACACATATCTCCCCCTCTTTACATTGTGTGTTCCTCAAAATGATGCACACAGATGTCGTGCCGCAATGATGCGATCTTCTTTTGTCACTCCTATTCTGTCCCTATGCTGGGATGAGCCGCCGTGACAACAATGCCTTTGCGTGGCTCTCTTCCCCTTTCCCATCTCAACGTACCTCCATCGCAAGCTTTGTGGTGGTGCTTCCATTTGCAACAATACCTGTCACCGTCCACCACCGTTGTGCCACGACGACACAACTCCTCTCCAAGATCTAGTCACACATATCAGAGAAAGGGAAAGGGTGTTTAGGGTTATCACTCCAAGTTTATGTGTTGTTGCCCCTTTTGAACGTATAAATTGGCTTGAGCCTATTTTTCTTTTCCTGATGAGAGCAAGAACCTTTTTATGATATTCAATCAAGACTTTTAGGATTTTTTTATAACAACAAAACCTGATAATATTCAATTGAGATTGTTTATAAGTTAAAGAGATTTTTTAGTATTCAAAATCATAAATTCCTTAGATTTCTTTCTTTTTCTATTAATTATCATACTTTCTTTCATCATATATAATTCATTTTCTCTTAGTTGTTTTCCATAACTTTCTCCTCCAAGAATACAATCTCATCAATTTTCAATTCTTGAACCGATATTCATATTATCATACGACAAAGACCCATGTGTGGGCAGCTCTGGCTTATTACCGTTGTAATCATGACAGGGGATGCACGTCAAGTTTGGTTTTGCGTAGGAGAGATAAACATATTCGTGAATTTAAGGGGAGAATAAGAAGCTATATGACGGAGAAGTCAATTCGTTTACAACTATTATTACACAGCAATTCAATTGAAAAATTATATTAGTTTTATTTTTTATTCAAATTTTATTATTATTTTTATTGATTCTTGTAGTTTTGAATGTTTTAAAAATTTATGTAATTTTTTAAAATATGATGAATTTATAAAATCTTTTCAAATTTTTTAAATTCTTATAATATAAATTCATTAAAATTCAAATTAAAATTCTTAATCATAAAAGTTTTTTTAAAAAAAAAATTGATAAGTCATGACATTTTTATAAAATTAAAATTCATAATTTTTTTTACTAAAATAATCTTTTAAAATCCTAATCAAATATATCCTGGAATATGTGTAAGTTTTGAACCCAATAAATTTTGAATAAATTGATAGGATTATTTGTATTTTTAATCATTTAAAAAATTTCACATTATTCTTGACTTTTAAAACTAATAATTTTATTCTTGTATTTTTTTTAAAAAAATCGAAACTTAGTTTTTTAAAGCTAACATCTTTTTTCATATATAGGAACGAACGCTTGAATATTTTTTTTTTAAAAAAAACAAGAACTAAAACTAATGTAAACCTTTGAAAGTAAAGTTTATAAATTTTTAAAAACTAAAAACACAAACCTATGCTAATATCTTAACGATATCAGACACAACTATGCCAATATCAACATATACCTACCACTTGTCTAAAAACTCCATAGTGTATCTGTTCATGAAATCGTGGCACTGGTTCAATAATAATATGTTTGGCTTAAAAATATATAGGTTGAATCTAGCACAAAGCCACAAACACTTCTTTACATTTTTCTTCTTTGAAGTCATTATTATCTCCTCCATTTATGCCCAAATGGTCACAATCATGTTACATTAGTGATAGTTCTATAACCAATACCCTTCTGAATTTCAAGCAACACAATCACCAAGTTTGAATGAATGGACTCATGGGAGGAAAAATTAAAAGTGAGTCAACGGTTGTTTCTGACGTGCTATTCATCATATACATGTAGATTGTCATACATGAATGAAATACCAACATCAAATTTTTTTTTTTAAGACAGAATGAGAGAGAGAGAGAGAGGTATAATTTAGATCACAAGAAAGAATCAAATATAAACGGTTGAAGATCGTAATTAAACCAATGAATCACAACAATAGGCAAATCCGAATAAAGATAAAAGAGAAGAAAAGAAAAGAGCCAATACAAGAGAAAAGAATTGCTACAAAGATCAAAAAGGGGAAAGATTATGCTCTAGCAAGGAATTTGACGAGTGAACCATCTAAGAACTTTTATTGGAAGCTTTACAAGACTCACAGCCAAATTGGCCAATCCAGCACAGCAAATGCAACATGGGCACAAGCAACTCAATATAGATCTGCATAAGAGAATTCCCATAATCACAATTCAGTTCACCATAAAAAATCAGAAAATTGGGGCCAAAGGAAGAAAATTATTGAAATAAAACAAAATAAAAGACACATTGTGAAATAACTGAACAAAGAAAAAGATAGAAAGTTTGATAGAAAAAAGCATACCCAAGAGCCCAGATAACAGCACCCACAAGAGATAAAATCAAAGCCAAGAGAGCAAAGGGCAATCCGAGCAAGAAACCCAGTGGCCTGCATTCGCAACCTTCTTCTTCTCCCATCTTGTCTTTGTCTCTATGCTCTCTAGTTTTCTGGCTGCAATTGATTGCGTTCTGAGAATGTGAAGAAATATGAGGAGGGGTAGTGAAAATTGGGCTATATAAGCGATTAACCGTGTTGCGTTGATTTTTCAAATTAATTGCCACCGTGACGCGTACGGCGATTTTTATATTACGATAAGATAAGACAACGTTTGGAACATTCACCTCTGGACAGAAATGCCCTTTCCCATATTGTACTAACGCGTTACCAAGTAGAGTTTTTGGGTTACTTTTGGTAATTCACTTTCTTGGAAGTTTCCTTATGTGTTTCATGAATTTCATTTACATGGGCAGTTGGCTACTTGGCCGTCTTCTTACTTCCTTATTTCTCACGTTGAAAGTTGACCTTTATTATTATTATTATTATTATTATTATTATTATTATTATTATTATTATTATTATTATTATTATTATACATAAATATATGTTGTTATTTCTCCTCAGTTAACTTGTTTTTTTCGCTGTTTTAATATTTTCATTTTATCCCCTTGATATTGACCGTGTCAAACTTTATGTCTTGCAAACTGCAAAGTGTAGCAGAAATTGATGTTTTACTTTTACCATGTCAAGCTATGCTTTGTAGTTTGTACAATCTTTGTCTTATTTTATGCTGAAATTATTGTTATTATTATTCTTTTATCATGTCAAGGTATACTTTTTGTAGTTTAGGTTGGAAAAACCTTATTCTTGAACAGTAATTTAAATATGGGCTAAGGTGACCAAAAAAGCCTATTCAACCATTTATATGAGTTCGGTGGAGGTTGGGCCTAAAGCGCATTAGCCCACAACGAGTTAGGTATTTAGCCTACAGGTGTCTATCCTAATCTTGTGCGACTTGTAACCTGTAAGGTAGCTATTCAGAATTTCTTTTTTAATCGACAAAAGATAAATTATATTGATATATGTAAGACACAAAGGATACCTAACTCTACATACAATAAATATTTAATACAACCCAAAATATTTAATACCTAAAGCAAGGTTACACAATATTTATATGACCACTTATTTACACGGTATTTAGCCAAGAGGCGTCTATCCTAATCTTGTGGGACTTGTAACTTGTAACTTATTCAGAATAATGGGTTGCTTTATGTTTTCTTCACCTATTTATATATTATTAGAGTAAATAAATATTAGTTTTAAACAATTTACTTAGATAATTCATATTAAAACATTTAAAATTAATTATTGCTTTAAAATATGGACACATTTTTGCTTTCTAATAACATTTTTTTGACGTAGCTTACTTATAACATTAAAATATATTTAAGGAAGTAATTTAATCATGAGGTTTTAGGACTTATGGACTAGTTTGTCCTGTGGTCAATCCACGTGTTTGGAAGAAAATATGAAAATAATATTGAATTTTTTTTAATATTTTTTAGTGATATTAATATCTTTTACATTTTACTTTAATTAACTCTTTTTTTTCCATTTTCTAAACCAACACACAATAGGAGAGCAAGTTCATGTCAGGATGGGTCAACTAAGCTAGACTGAGATTTGTTGACCCAAAAAAAAAAGTTAGACTGAGTTTTTTTATTTTTATTCTTTTTTTTAGTGTTTTACTTAAATATTTTGTCCAACTATTTTGATTTTTGATAGAACACCCATGGGCTAGGGGTAACCTTTTTTTTTTTTTTTTTTTCTCAAACTAACCTTGTATTGCTTCCTTTTGGGACTAAGAATCAAGTTCTTCACCTTGCAAAAAAATATCAAAATCCACTCATCTACTTACGAATATTTTAATTAAATTTATAATACCCAATGACAATTTTACAATTAGCCCAATATTTAACGTCATCTACAACCTTAATTTGTTCGAGATAAGAGTTAAACAAATAAACGTTAATGAACATATTTGGCTCTGATGCAAATCAAATTTAAATATGATGATGTTAATTAGATAAGGACTATCGAGTGGGGTAACCCTAAAACTAGCACTTGCCTAGCTGGGGAAGGGGAGATGGGATGCATTGGTACGACGAATGGAGGTTATAAAATTAATTACCAAGCTTACTTGAGCAATGATGCCAGTAAACTGAGTTAGATCATCTATTTCAATCGAAAAATTAATGAACCACCAAGAGCATTGATCTCAATTATACGAAAATTGATGGACTATAAATTTGCTTAAATCAGTTCAACTATTAAGAAAAAAATTGGTGGTAGAACGTAGAAATGCTTCAATTAGTATTTTTTTAATAAGTTAGTTATTTTTATTTTACTGTTCATGTTCAGCACCAACCCACTAAGACGGATCGCTCTGTTCCTTGCTCTGATGAATAGCACCTGACTTGACATCTCCTTCTCTTCAAGCAAAAAGGAAGGTATCCACTTACATGCATGGGAGTCCTTTTTTATATATAGAGTCTACCAAACACTCCTTAATTATATGTTTCTTTTGTATTTAGCCTTTTACATGCAAGGTGTTATTGACCAGTAATTAATTTTGTTGGGAAATACATTGGTAAGTAAACATTCCAAAGATTTATATCAATGGAAAATAAACTTAAAGAAAACATTTTAACTCAAAATCTTAAAATTTAAATTTAGAGTCTTTTTTAATCATACAGTACTCAATTTTTTTTATTATTACCCAAGGGCACCTTACTTTTATTTTAACAAATTTAATTGAACTAATAGCAATGACTAAAAAGAACTGAATTAACGGTATAAAATAAAATTTGAATTGAACTGTTTAATAGTTCAATTTAAAAAAATCAACTGCTCTTTTTAGAAAATAATATTCGGAGGTGAACTTTCAGCCATGTTTTTTTTTATTGTTTTTGTCATTATTATTATAGTTTGAAGAACTTACTAGCGATTGATCCAATCAAGATATGAATCAAAGGTTGAAATAATAGATCATTGATTGACTTGTTTGATTCAATTAATACATAATAATGATAAAAGAATTATAATATATTATAAATATATTTATTATAATATAATTACAATATTATAAATAAATATATCTATTGTGATAAAATTATAGGTATATATATATTTGTTTGGACATCATATAGCTAAAACATAAATGTAGTTTAGTGGTAAGCATAGATTCTGTTGGCTAAAAGGTCTGGTGCTGGAATTTCATGCAGTGGCATTTTGAAGTTGTTGGAAAGCATGCAAAAAGAAGGTTGAATGACAGGTGCAGGTGCAGGCGTGCAGTTGCTATTGCAAGAGCTCGTGCGAGTTACTTTGTTTCTTACCTCTTTGTTTGGTGTGGTACTGTTAGTAGCAGGCTTTAATTAAAATGTTGAACACTTACCTCAGAGGTTGCTTCTTTGTTTCTTCCAATCTTCAACTGTCCAAGCAGCCACCAAGTTAAACCAATTTTCAAGAATTTAACGTTTTTTTTTATTTCAGTAAATTTTTTGTTTTATTCTTTTTGTAAAATATGTTTTTTTAAAGTGTTTTATATAACATTTTTTTATTATTTAAAATATTTTTTACTGTTTAAAGCATTATTTAAAATACTTTATATACAAAATATAAAATAAACATATTTTATAAGAACTTTTACACATATGAAAATAAAATTAACACTAAATTGTAGGGAAAAAATATATTTAAGCCAATAATTAAGATGTAATATTTAAATAAAATGTAATAATTTTTTTAATTTATTGAAATAATTTCTTATTGGTGACTTTAAGCATTTTTCTACTTTATTAATAACATTTTTAGGTTTTGTGTTACTTATTGATACTCTATTTTGCTATAGATTATTTTTGTAGAGAACTTATATGAAAATTATTTTTTTATACAAAATAAAATTAAATTGTATAAGAATATGAAAAAATATGACAATTTTCTATAATATATTTTTTCAATAAATTTAAGAAAATAATAACATTTTTTTCAAAATTGTAGCAATGTCTGCAGAAAAAATTAGCAGAGAAATCAATAGACTCACAGAGAATTTGTGAGACAACGGAATCCAATTAACCTTGACAATACTTTATACGCATAACATTATCTCAATCATCGCTACCAATAACAATAATTATTTTGTTGAAAAATAAGTTTTTTTAATAATATCTTGAAAAATCATTTTGTATTTCAAATTTTCTTGTAATTAAAATCAATTTTGAAATAATAAAAAATGTTTTAATAATATCTTAAAAATTTATTCTGTACTATTTCAATATTGTACTTGGAGGGTTTTATACATTAATTTATATTGTTTATTTATTGCCAGCAAAAAGTATGTGCATCAATTAGTGGCAGTTGGTTGTGGGAAATTAATATAGTTGCATGTGTTTTCATTTTAACTTTCTTTTTCTTTATTCTCTTGAGTCGCAAAAATGATAATCATAAATGCAATGCAGTGACTTAGTCAGGTATATATCTCCCTTGTTATGTTGGGACAAAAAGTGAAATTAAGCTTAATTAAAATTATGCAGACTTTTCTGAGCATGTACACAATTAACTTGATTTTTTGTTAGCATGAACTTCTAAACATACAAACGAAAATTTATGATAACTAATTAATTATTCCTTGGCAATATATCCTTTTAAAAATCTTAATTGAAAATCAAACACATACTAATTCGAGTCTCGCAAGGATAATATAATTAATGAAAAGTACTTCATGCAAAATAAATATTAGATATGTTTCTTCATATTGTGACAATTGGCATGGTGCATATTTTAGACTATCAGAAAAACTTAATTGACAGAAAAAAAAAAAAACAGCAGTTTTATATACTTGTTTATAAAGTAGTTGTGGATATAATCGCAGGAACCTTGATTATGATTCCATGTCTCGTGCCACATGTCCCACAAATTAACAAGGAAATTGGCTTCATAAAAGTTGATGGTGCCACTATGTCGTTCTTGTTGTATAAACATATAGATTTAAACCGATATATATGTACACGCGCATACAAATATACGGATCCAATATCCAAACAAAATACCTGTCACCACAAAACTTGCATTGAATACTTCCATGCATGAAAGACAAAATGTTCATCTCCACATTACCCGCTGAAGCTTCAGGGCCAGATCTTTAAATATCATTCCAAATCACACCAACACATAGATTCAATGTGCTGCACGGCTGTGCCTACTCTGAATATCGTTTTCTATCTATTTTCAAAAGCTTTGTTACTCACTCTATATATCCTACACATCTCTCTCTCTCTCTCTCTGAGGGTGAATGCTCAATTATTTCTGTGCTAGTGTCTCTTCTTAGTTATATGCACTGGATTTCAACAGCTTATTTATGAATTTCCATTGTACATAAATTAATTTGTTTGTCAATTTGCGTGCTGCCAAGCTATAATACCAAATATTTTGTGGCAAAAATATCATTTCAAAATCGAAAGAATGCAAATAAAAGTAAAACATTATGATTATTACAATTGTATACATTATCTATATACAAGGAATGTATGTTAATTTCCAAAAAAAGGAAATGTATGTTAATTCTGATTGACACAAATGATTAAAGATCCTAATATGAATTCCCACCACCTTCCCAATAAATGTGGATTTAAATACTTTTACCGCTTATAGTGAGTAAAGGAATGTATATTAATTTTGATAGACACAAGTGATGATTAAAGATCTGATATGAATTCTCACCTTTCCCATAAATGTGAGTTTGAATATTCTAACATTATTTTTTCCACTTAGTGAGTAACCCTCTTCAAAGAAATATCCTCCTAATAGTTGAAACTGTTTGCAGTTCTGGTATAGGTGAGTTATGCTTGCCGTTCAGGCTTATAAAGTAATCCTCCTACCACTTTTTGTAACAAAAAAATAAATGTGAAATGCACCCAATTGTGAACGTTTTAAAACTATAATGTAGACTATCCTTACTAAATTGAAATATTATTTCGAATTGTATGGACAATTGTAGAACTTGGACATTAATAACAGCAAGCAAAGCAAGATTTACGTTTTCACCATGCATAGATATAAGGAAAAGTATAGAAACTTCTTGATAAATAGTAGGATGTTAATTTCAGTTAGAGAGTGAGCATTTTACCGTAACATATATATCTCATGTGGCCATTGCAGAACTATCATTATTGGATCATTCAAAGTTGAAAAGGGAAAGTTGAGGGCTACAAATAATGCCCTAATATATGTCTCAAAATTCAGGGATATATATTGTTTGTGTGAGGATATAATAGACTTCGGAGTTGAATTATTGAGGGTGGGTCTATGTCAGTGCCATGGTTTTTGGATTGTCTTAGTATGTGTGCGAAAATAGGGGGACCTCTTTGAGTACGACACCCTTCAATGGTAGAAAATCATATTCCTGGATATTACATGTAATGACTAACAGGAAATATAAAATTGATTGAGTAGTTTAAAAAAAAAAAGACGGATTTGATTACTTTTATTAATAAAAATTAATGATTAATATTAATTTTTTTAATTATCTACTTTGAGGAGCCAACACAGTTTTTATGTCTACGTCCAATAGTTATCAGGACCAGTAAAGACAGTTGTGTCTTTTTTGTATAGTACTAACGAAGTATGTCAATTAACTGAAGGAAAAATAAATGGTTCCCCGCAATGGTCCCTGCTTCATCCACACATGCTTTCATTTTCAAGTGAATGACCCATCACCTAATTAAATCTCGATGCCATTGAGATATCAGGCATAAACTGGATAAATGATATAAGCAGTTAAATATTTAGTGATATTTAGAAAGAAAGAAAAAGTTGAGACTTACTTTATTTTTTGAGGATATATGACTTACACTAAGATTTATGATTCTTTTTTAATTTTTTTTTATCATATATGTTTATAAAAAATCCTCGTTTAACAGGTTTTTCCTTGGTAGAAAAAGGTTTTTAAATTACCATACAAGCGTTTAATTTTGTCAATCAAATGTGCTTTAAGTAGAGCATAGTTTATTAAATTAGTTGTCATGTTATTCTAGTCTAAATTTTTTTATAGCAGAAGACAACCTGGTTTTAAAGAATGTTTGAAATAATAGAAAGTTGAGAGAAAGCACATATCTCAAAAGCTTTTTTGCCTTGTTCTGCAAAAAAATAAAGGAAATCGGGATATATGTAGAAGAAAAGAAAAAGGTGTGAAATTCACCTTCAAGCTTTTTTTTTTCTCTAAAATATGAAAATTTTGTATATTTTATACCATACCTCTTAACTTATTTAGTTATACGTTTTTTTTTTTAAATTTAGAGATATTTTGGTCCTTTTAAATAATATATATTTACTTCTTCCTCACTTTCTAACTATATAATATTTTCTTTTTTATAGTACCAAATAATTCAAAAAATATACTTATTTTGTTACATTTTTACATTCCATAATTCTCTTTCTTATTATTTTTTTAGTTTTTTTAATGTATTAATGATGGACTACAAATGGGATCCCCAATTAGATGAAGATTAAATAAGTTACTGTAATATTTAATTAAGTACATTAGTTTCCGTAAATAAATAAAAAATAATATGTCATCCTACTTACATAATATTCAATGAGAGAATAAATAAGATATAGGATCTAGCCACTACTCATAATAACTTGTTGAAACATTTCTAAATCTAGCCCTAATTCATAACCAACTCCAAATGTACGTTGATAATTCCCATGACTTTTTCATAATTTAGAGTACTAAAGTTGAAAGTAATATGGGTTTTGTGCAACCAACCTCATACGGCAAATGACCCTTAAGGAAAGCTAAAAAGATAATTATTGAATTTATTTAGTTCAAGAATTAATATAACACGTCATGTGCCAAGATTTGGGAGAAAACGAAGATTTACTAAGAGTAGGCTTTAAAGTTATAAAGTCAATTCTTGCAATTTTTACTATAAATAAATAAATAAATATTTCAATGTAAATATGAAGTTCAAATTAATTTAAACACAAGACTTAGTTACATTTACCGATTCACCATCAATTTCTTTAAATTAATTTTGCGAAATTTCAAGCCAAAACGAACTCTAAAGTCTTGTATATAAGTTGAAAACATTCGTATAGTCAATTTACGAAATTCAGATTCGTGGTGTACATAATTTTCTTCGCAAATTAATCATAAAGTGGCAATAGAAGTTCAATATGGGCCTACCTAACTAGTTAAAGTGGTTAGAGAAGCCATATATAATGGGCAGCTTATCCAACTGTACAGCTTTTCAAATATTTGATTATCATGGAAACAAGATAAACATGATCTGTTAAGAAAAGAAAATATATACAGCGGGTCAATTTGTCCACCAACATCAACATGCCCTACACCCCTTTCATTTCGACTAAACTGTTACATCTTACAACGCAGTGACAGAAATAGCTTCAATTCACTTTCTCTTCATATATATCCATTATTGGACGCTTGAGTAATGTTATTTTTACCACACTTTTTCGTCATATATATGATGTGCAATGTCATAGATAGAGATAGAAAAAAAAATCAACGGTAAAAAGTGTAAGTTTCATGAAAATAATATAATTCTCACTATAATTACCAAAAGTTCTTAACTCCATTTCTATTTTCAAACGAGTAATAATATATGAACATAATCAAAGTTTAGTTCAGTTAATAATGATCAAATTCATATTTCATAAGAATATGAATTTGAATCTTATTATCCTTGAAATGATTATATTAATAAATGATCTATAAATATTCGTTGAAACACAGAGATATACTCTAGCCTTGATGATGAGGTTACAAAAATTGACTCACTTAAAATTTTCTTTCATTATGAAAAATAATATATATATATATATATATATATATATATATATATATATATATATATATATATATATAAACACTTGTTATAGCATAAATACTTCATTGACACTTCGCATTTGTCTTTCATCTTGTAATTTTTTTTATTTCTTTCTTCTTGTAACATCGTATTGCATACCATATTTATACTCTTTTTTCATGTTTATTAATAAACTACTACTAGCTAGGTGTCCATGGATCATTTTTGTTTTTAAAATTCCCTTCGAGACCCAAAAAAGGCCATCCACAAACCAAAAATATACTATATAATATGCTTATAGATGCAGACCAACATTGCAAGTAGCACACGCCCAAACAAAAAACATGAAAGCATTTCTCTTTTGATACTCGACCTAAGTTGTGGTGGAGAGAGATCCCAGCCAGCTCTTTCTTCACACACTCCCTTGCCGCTTCCAAAAAAGGCAACACAGCCATTTTCAAAATTATTTAATAATTAGCCCCCATTCATCTCTTCTTTTACATATCCCTCATCAGCTTTCTGGAATTTCATGCCCCAGCATATTTGACACTAGCTTAATTATCATCTATCATCTTATACAGTACTATATATATATATATATACTTTATATAAGTGGACTATTTATAAATCCAATACAAGGTTGAAATTCTAGGATTAATATTCATGTTGGCGGTGTCACCTTTGAGGAGCACAAGAGATGAAGGGCAAGGAGAGATGATGGAGAGTTTCTCGATTGGAACCGATGATTTTGCTGACCTTTCAGAAGGGAACTTGCTTGAAAGCATCAACTTCGATGATCTCTTCATGGGAATCAATGACGATGAAGATGTCTTGCCGGATCTGGAGATGGACCCTGAGATGCTTGCTGAGTTCTCCCTCAGTACTGAGGAATCAGATATGGCCTCATCATCAGTTTCAGTGGAAAATAACAACAAATCTGCAGATAACAACAACAACAATGATGGGAATAATATAGTTACTACTGAGAAACAAGATGAGGTTATTGTTATAGCAGCCAATTCTTCTTCTGATTCGGGTTCGAGTCGAGGGGAGGAGATTGTAAGCAAGAGTGATGAATCAGTGGTGATGAATCCATCCCGTAAGGAAAGTGAGAAAGGAAGAAAATCATCAAATCATGCAGCAAGGAATAATAATCCTCAGGGGAAGAGAAAGGTTAAGGTAAGTTGTTGTTGATGCGATATATTACTATCACTTTTTTTTATTATTAATTAGGTTAATTGGAGGAAAGTTCATGTTCAGTTAAGGCTAACCCTTAAGGATATGTCTCTATCTCTATTATGGGTCTTTTTAAAGTTTGCAGAGTGTGTCAAAAGAACTCACGGGTACCGTTTAAGTTAAAGAAAAAGAAAGAGAGAGAGAGGGGGGGAGGGGGGGATGCAGTGAGTGTTAGAACTGGCTTTGTTGTATTGTAGTAATAATAATCGATTTGTTGTGTGCTTGTTTTTCTTGGGTTGTGTGAAGGTGGATTGGACCCCAGAATTACACAGGCGATTCGTGCAAGCAGTGGAGCAGCTTGGAGTGGATAAGGCTGTGCCTTCAAGGATTTTGGAGATTATGGGAATTGACTGTCTCACCCGCCATAACATTGCAAGCCACCTTCAAGTACATATATTCTTCAACTTTGACCCTTACCTAGCTTGCATTGATTTTCAATCTCTTCAATAAATTTCATTCCCCAAGAGTCCAAGACTCATTAAGATCGAGTCAACCCAAAAAACAAAAAAAAATAATAGATTATGCTTTTTATTATTATATTGTTGCTATTTGTTTCAGCTAATTATGAAGTGCTAGCTAGCTATTTTTCTTTTCTTTGATAGACAAACTGAATTCATTGAAAAAAATGAGTACAAGTCATACTCAAATGAAAATTAACAGCAAATTAAGTAACGAGTAATATACCAGAGCTTAACCTTTCCTAAAACCAAGAATAAAGATCTACCTTATAGCTAGCTTGTTACCATGCATCTTTTAAAATGGAAACTTTTTAATTTCCAATTTATGTTATATTATGCATGTAGCAGTAAAAAAATTCTGGGTAAAATTTGGGTTATGCTTGGGCATGCTAATTAGTCTCGGATCTTGTATTATATACATGATTCAAACCCCGTATAAGTTAATAATTGATTTCTTTAGTTTTAGGGAATTAAGAGGGTTCTAAAATATTTAGTTTTGGTGTGGCAGAAATATAGATCGCATAGGAAGCATTTGCTAGCGCGTGAAGCTGAAGCAGCAAGGTGGAGTCAAAGGAAACAATTGTTGGCAGCAGCAGGAGTAGGTAGAGGAGGAGGAAGCAAGAGAGAAGTGAACCCTTGGCTTACACCAACCATGGGTTTCCCTCCCATGACATCAATGCACCATTTTAGACCTTTACATGTATGGGGGCATCAAACCATGGACCAGTCCTTCATGCACATGTGGCCTAAACATCCACCATACTTGCCGTCACCGCCGGTATGGCCGCCACAAACAGCTCCGTCTCCACCGGCACCCGACCCTCTATATTGGCACCAACACCAACGGGTTAACTCTTTTGACTTTTGAACATTCTCACTTCTCTTTCTTTTACTATATTCAAAACTCATTTAATTATAATTGACTATTGAGTTGGTGGAATAAAAGTATATAGGTATTATAAATTTTTAATATTATATTCGATTTTTCCATATAAAAAATATTAATTGACTCAAAAAATGATTGTAACAAAACTCTTAGATTTCTTTGGATATCATGTTATAATTAAATTTTAAATCATTTAGCCATAAAAACTCTCTTAAAAGCCTTAAGTTGTCACATCTTTTAACTGAACTATATGCAAATTGGCCGTATCCTTGGTTCATTGTATTTGAATGCGTAGGACAAGAAAAGCAACAGTTAATTGACAGAAAAAACTTTCTCCAAAACAACCAATCCTATATATACCCGAACTTCTAATGTTTGTCTAACTAAATTAATAGGTATATTCTTGTTTGATACAGGCTCCAAACGCGCCAACCCGAGGAACACCGTGTTTTCCACAACCTCTGACAACCACGGTAACTATTCGCCTTACTCTTTTGGAACCACTCAAGTTGTGTTCTCCTTCCAAATTTGGATCCTTTTGCCAACAACTTTTACTGTATACATTATACAATGTTGCCTAGTTTGGTTCACTAACTATAGAGGAAATACAATAATAATACGCAGAGATTTGGCTCTCAAACTGTTCCCGGAATCCCACCACGCCATGCAATGTACCAAATACTAGATCCAGGCATTGGCATCCCGGCCAGCCAAACGCCACCTCGACCCCTCGTCGACTTTCATCCGGTAAATTTGTATGCATATGTCTGATTAAATTGATGATAGATTTCTTAAATAAAATCTTATATAGATTTAAGTTTTGTAGATGAAAAAATATAAATAAAAGATGAGACTCTTTTTAAAATTACTAGTTAAGTTCTTCAGTAAAAATAATTTATTAATAAGATCAATGAATATTTCGTGTAATAACATGGTTACTTAAAATTAGATGATATATAACCTTTGTAGACTTATATTATTGATAATACCCACATAAAATTAACAAATAATAATGAAAAAAGTGTTATTAGTACTAAAAAAAAATTGCTTTAATTTTTTTATGATACAACTTTTTATATGTTCAAGGGTTTATTTTTTAATTCACCAAAATATTTTTTTTAACCAGATAATATTGTAAACATATTATTAAATTAAAATATTTTTCTTAAAGTAAAATAAACTCGCTCGAGATAATTATTTCATTACTTACTTACGATATATTTCTAAACCCTAGTTTTTTGGATGTGAAAATGTTTGCATGCAAACAAATTAAATCACGGTTTTCGTAAATTTCCTTCTGTGTCTCTTTAATTTATTCTCTCCTGTCATTTTCTTACTTCTCTTTCTATCTCTCTTTCTCAAAATACACCCTGTACACACGCATTAGTGTTTGTCCGTGTCTATAAATACTAAGTTCTATTTGTTGGATTCGCGTCGTTCTCATTGGCAGTTAAATGATCATTTTTCATTTTAACATTTAACAATAAAACAAATTATTTTTCTACGGGAAAAAAAAAATAAGAATTGCTTGAAGAAATACACACACAACACAAGAGAGAGAGATATTTCATGAAAAGTAGCTAGAATTAATATTGCATGGTTAATCTAACTTGTGTGTGTATGTCGTGTGTTGTAATTTTGACAGTCAAAGGAGAGCATAGATGCGGCTATTAGTGATGTTCTATCAAAACCATGGTTGCCACTACCTCTTGGCCTTAAAGCTCCAGCACTTGATGGTGTAATGGGTGAATTACAAAGACAAGGGATTCCAAAAATCCCTCCCTCTTATGCTTGAATGGCAATTCTAAGAGAGAGAAGTTTTTCCTCTTACGCGCGGTGCGAATTGAAGGCCATAGAACCCTAATTTGACGACTTCTCAATTCTCTTCCCTCTTGCATGTGAGAATGCGCATGTTTGCTACCTATTTTACCTCTAGCAAAAATTAAAAGGGGAGATAAAACTATATATATATATATATAACTTTTGGAACTTTCTTTTTTCATGTGCTATGTCCAGCCAAGTTGTTTAGCCATTTTGTGTAATATGTGCTATTATAAAGGCTGTGATTTTTGTATTAGTCTTAGGTGATCATGTGAGACTAATAACATAATATGATGAGGAATATATTTGAGTTGTGTAAGTGAAATATTTCTTCTTTCATGTAGAAACTTTACTAAATTAATGACTTATTACTTTCAGCTTTCATATATGCACAAGTACAAGAATATATAACACAAATCTATACTATCCTCTTTTTAACTAAGTAGCTGATAGGAATGGCAAGGCTCCTTTTTCAGTAAGAGTTGGCGAATACCACTATGGAAGACCCCTTCTTTGTTGATAGAGCTATAATTAATATGATTTTATTTCCGGTAGAGAAGCTCATAAAGGTTTCCTCCTTGTTCCCTAAGTGATGGATGCATGGGGCTGGAACCCTTTCAATTGCTAAAGTAAGATTAAGAATTACGTTTGGAATACAAATGTGAAAGTAAAATTACACATTGCATAAAAATAAAAATATTAAATATCATATAAGTGAGAAAACACACAAATCTAACATCTTAAGGTTTTGAAGTGTAGTGTTAAACTCAATCAAATGATTTACTCAGAGATATAGAGATATATTGATGGAAATATCTCTGATATTAATCTCATCGATTTCCCAACAAATTGAGTATATTACATTAACTAGTAAGTAAATTACATAATTAAATGGATATAAATTTATTGTTTTTTGTTAACGTCGTCAAAAAATTAACAAGAAGAAGAATGAATTAGTTGTAGTTGTAACATGTATTTCATTACAATATTATATTTAAGAAGCAAGGTTCTTTTGTTTAGGACCGTAATTTTATATCATAATTTATTTATTTATAAATTTTGTTATTCATTAATAATATTAGAAGAAATATATATAAGTGAAAAAATAATTAATGTTTTATTTAAAAGTTAAAATGACAATTATTTTCAAACTTAATTTTTCTTTTTAGATGATAATTATAATGGAATCAGATGGAGGAATTGATATATCTCCTAACTCAGGAAAACAAATAATGTTATTCCAATTGTAATGAATTTTTTTCATAAACTTATTACACATAAAACTTTAGATTCATTAATTAACAACTCGAAATTCTTAAAAAGTTACTAGTTATATTTTAAAAAACAATAGTATTATATATTCATCTACCAACTCGAGTTTTGTGTAAAATATTTTTTTATCAGATGGTGTTGTTTGATTTTGATATCGTTCCCTGCGGAGAAATTAAAAAAGTCATAATGTTTTTTGGTGTTTGATTGAAATTTTGGAAAGTTGTTTCGCATCTGGATTTTTTTTCAGCAATGAGGAAGACTACTTGGATATAGTGTTGATGTAAATAAGAGAGTACTTAAAAAGATAAGATTATGGTAGAATTATCATTAGATGTTAAATTTGCAGCTTCAGTCTCATTGTTTAAAAGTCTATGTTGATGCTAAAGTATCTAATTTTTGTAGAAAAAAAAAATTGTTTCAGGGTCTCATTCATATCTCGATTGCTAGTCGAAGGCTATAGGTGGTAATATTCCGATAATATATACTAATATGGGCAGTTTCCAAATTCATGAAGTTGGAAAAAAAGTTTAGTTTTTGCTACTTTGCTTCCATTGACATGCCTTGGCTAATATTTATAAAGTATCTCCGAGAAACATTGATGTGGAAACAGAAGATAGCTACTTAGCTAGGCAACCCGAGAGTAAATCTAACTACGTACTTGAATTCGGGCGGTGAGGTGGCGCAATTAAGGGTTAATATATAATGATAACCTGCAATTAGTTGTTGAAATTTTTAATCATGAAGATAATTCTAAAGAAGCTCTTAAATGTAATTTCATAATGGATGCTTCTAATTTCAACTCAGAACCCTTGGAAAATAATAATTGACATGCTTCAGCCATAAATTGAATAAATCTTTCAAAAGATAGTTGGGGAGGGGGTAATAATAATAATAATCATAAATTGCATTTCTTATGTTCCATCATGTTCTAAGTCTATTATCCAAAATAACATGTGTTCTTATTCAATAATTAATATACTTCAGTTGGTTAAAGGTAATGCTGTGATATTTAGTTTTAAAACGTTAATTTATCCTCAACTTAGCCCATCTATATAATCTGAATGATCTGAATATTTTGTTTGCCGAACTAGAAAAACTCTATTGGATGAGAAGACACTGAGAAGGACGGCAAAGAAACTCTTCAGACGGTGGTGAGAGGGACATATTGAGATTTGAGAAAATAGAGAATGAGAGGATTAGAGAAACTTTGGTGGAGGCATATTTTACTTTCGGTAAGGACTTTGGTGGTGGTCCAACAACACCTTTGGAATATTTGGAGTTGGGTTTACGTTAGCCCACTACTCATTCAGCCTTAGGGTTCAACAATAACAAAAGAAAAATGGCTAAACTATTTCTTATTTTTGCTAAATGACCAGATATAATTTTTTTCATTAACTTCATTTTAATACTTTTCTCTTTCATTTCACGAATTTAATGATAAATGTTAAGAACACACTTTATGTCACCTTCTTTTGAAGACATTCTCTTTTATTGGTTAAAATTTATTAAAATTACAAAGTTTTATGGGTCCTACATGATATTTAATGATTTTTTCTCTTGATTTTGTAGCTTTTAATAAATTTTAATCAACTAAAAAAACTATGTTTGAAAGTATGTTCCTATCACTCCTCTTTATCAATTGTCATTTGTTTCCATTTTCATAATGTGAGTTGCTAGTGGCCCCTACAATCATTTTCATTTTTAAAAAATATCCTTCCTCACTTTGTATAGCGGAAACATTTTTTCATGCTCCCATAGCACAACGGAAGTATGATTCCATTACAAAATTTGTAGTATAATGAAATTATGATTCTGTTGTGTGACAGAGTTTGCAACATAATAAAATCAAGATTTCATTGTGTTATAAATTTGTAACACAAAGGAATTTTTATGGGTCCTACATGATATTTAATGATTTTTTCTCTTGATTTTGTAGCTTTTAATAAATTTTAATCAACTAAAAAAACTATGTTTGAAAGTATGTTCCTATCACAATTCCGTGTAGAGGAGAGAGCTTTGTGAGGCAAGGAAGGAAGAAGGGGGGGGGGGAAAGAAGAAAAGAAGGAAGAAAGAAAGGTTGATGGGGAGGGGTGGGTGCCAATAATTAGAGGATAGGAGAAAATGGTATTTTGGTATTTTTGCAAATCTGATAGGAAGCAAGAGCAATTGTGGAGGGCTAATATCGACTCCCTTCATAATTTTGAGGGACGGATAAAAGCCTGTGCTTTGGCCCAATAAAACCCGGGCTTTCAATGCCTAAATAACATAGAGCCCGTATTGTGTCTGTCTCTGTCATGACATAAAATTTGTCATGTTATCATAAATTCTCTAATTGATCGGGTCAGACAACAAATCTAAAGTCAAAGTGTTCTCACCAACCTATCCCAAAAGGCATATTCATGTTGGGTACTTCCGGTTCTAGATGTGCACATTCTACCTTTGTTTTTCAATGGCTCTTCCGCTCATCACGCCATAGTTAAAAATAAAAAATAAAAAAACCGTCCCTTCAACATCACTCCAAAGCAAATCGAATATCAAAAGTGCAAAACCTGTTTTCAACTAATCATGCCAGTCATTGAGCTAACTTTATCAATTTTGCTTCCAAAATCAATAGACAACGCTTTCTGTATACCCATTACTTTAATTGATGAGCCAGAGGCCTAGAATCATCGTGGGCAATGAAATTGATTATTCTTTAAGCAAAATGTCATAGCCTGTCTTGCGTTTTCTTAATGACTTTCAGAATCCGTGGTTAATTACAAAGTCCACTGGGTGGGTGTTACTAAATATGCTTGATTAGAGCATGCTTTGCACTTATATTTTTCATTTAAATAAATATAAGTGTTGGTTTTGTGGAGAAAATTATAAAAAATAGAGGAGAGAAGAGAGACAATAAGTATGTGAAGAAAATATAATTATTCTATTCTAATTCAAATTGATACAATAAATAACAAAAAATAAACTAATTAAATAACAAGATATTAATCAAAAAAAATATTAAAACTAACTTGCTTCTTAAAGATAGGAACCACTTATTGATTAGGTTAATCCATTGACTAATCCATTAAAAATAAAATATTATGCGATTACAAAAGTATATCTTCAACAATAAGTAACAAAACCAGAAATAACTTTTCTTTTGGTTTCTATATGTTTTTCAACTCATGTAGTGCTTTGCATGAACGTAGACCATCATTAAATCTAAACTATGTGCTCCACGACCACAATTAATTTGGTTTTTAAAATTGCACCCGTCATTGAATAATTGAAGACATTAGTTTAGTGTTTAATGGTTTAATTGTTGTTGAGTTAGGGTTAAATATGTAATAATCAAATAATACTAAATTTTTCTGAACCAAATTGATTGTAAAAACACTGTAATTTGTTGAGTTAGGATCAGATGTTCAATCCTTAAACTTGTGGATATAGAAAAACATTTATTCAAAGAGATTAATTTCATAAATAAATTAAAGTATTTTGAAAAATTAATCAATTGCACTGAACCTAAGAATAACCTGAGTTTATTAAAAACACACACAATATATAACTATTTCTTTAAGATAATTCATGTTTCAATAGTGATATGGCTTCTCTGTTTCCAAGTTTCACACTTCCCACTTACAATTGTATTCATTTTCTATCCCCTTTTTTTCAAGTACCATTTTTACCATTGTTGCGAAAGGGCCCGCCAATTAATTTTGAAATTCGTATAGCAAAAGGGAACTCATCTTACCTCACCAATGAAAAAGCAACAAAATAAAATGCCACTTTTTGACTTAGACCATAGTGCTGTCTCAGCACTACACAATGTACACATCTTTGTGTTTCCCATGCTGGCTATCTCATTTCTCAAACCTTGCACATGCAGCATGGAATTGAAGTCATTATCATACCCCACACCCATTCTTCTTCCCTCCACAATCCTCGCATAATTAGCCGGCCTTTGATATATTGAAACTTTAGTCTCTCTATAAATGACCCAAACAACATCACTTTCTTAACACTTACCTCTCACTATCATTATTCATTCCATACTATGGCTTCTTTTGGGAACCAACTCTCTTTCTTTTTGCTCTTGGTGCTTGTCATCTCCCCCCAAATTCAAGCTAGAGAAGGCAAGCTCTTTAGCTTGTTCTCCCATTTCAGAACCATCTATAATGTCAGAGACCCTCTTGACAAAACAAAAGCTGAATCTCCAGCACTAGCACCAGAACCAGCTCTAGAACCAGCATCAGCAGCACCAACACCAGAACCAGAAACAGCACCAACACCAGCACCTTCAGCTGAACAAGAAATTGGGTCAACAATACCATCTGGACCAGCACCAGAGCCTGAATTTTTTGACAGTGGAGAGGCTTATGGCCTCTATGGTAGAGGCTCTTATAGCCAATACCCTCCCACCAAGGAGACTCCTACCGCCACCACCACCTTTCAAAATGCGCTTCTGAATGAAGACGTCAATGAGGAGAGCTACAAAACTGGCTACCCCAAATCCAATTTCTACAACAACAACAATGAAGAGTACAACAACAATCACAACACTAGGGAAGAGTACAGGAACAGTTACATTGGTGGCTACTCCAACAACAACTACAACGAAAAGGAAAATTACTACAACAACAACAACAACTACAATGGCAAGGAAAATTACTACTACTACAACAACAACAACAACAATAACAACAACAACAACTATAACGGCAATGGCTATGAGGAGAAGAGAGAGGGAATGAGTGACACAAGGTCCTTGGAGAATAGAAATTACTACTATCATGTGAATAGTGTTAATGAGAATTATAACCTTAATGGGTACGAATCAGGGAGAGGGAGGACTACTGAAAACGAAGGTTACTATGAGAAGAGTCAGTATCCAAATGAGTTTGACACCATGGAAGAGTACGAGAAGCAGCAGGAAGAACAAGGCTACACCCCTTGAGTGTTTTTTGTTTTTTTTTTTTTTTTTGCATTTTTGTGTGGTGAAAGAATCAGAGTGAGACACACACACAAGGGTTACACATTGAAAGAAAATACTAAGTTATGAGATAGTAATTGTGATGCTTTACTTTCTAGTTTCATCCTTGGTCTTGCAGTTTCTTATGTTGCTGATCAAAGTGATGGAGAGAGTACGCAGTGTTATCATTTGTGCAGTGTGAGGTTCTATCTATCTTTTTCGGTATTTTGACAATTGGAAACTATATACCTTTCTGTGTTTATGTCACAATTAGATGGCACAAAACTTGATGCCGTATTATATTATATGACAAAATTTCTGCCTTTGATTTCTTCTTTATCCTTATAATCAATTATTAAAATTCAATAACTAAAATGAGCTTGGAATTTATATCACACGAGATATCGAAGACAAGAATTAACGTCAGGATGGTAGAATTTAAGGGGACTCGAACCCAGTTATATCACGTCTTTTCCAGTTGGTGTTATCGTTACGTAATTTAGATTGATTTGGGAGAACGGAAATAATTGCCAAAAATGAAACCAAAAAGCAAAATACCCTGAAAAGGAATATGGAAAAACATGATTTGTGCATGCTTGCTTTCTGAAATTATTATAGTAATATTCATTGATGATTGAAAGTTACATACTTGCGCTAAAAGCATAAAACTGGCGCGCTCATTATTCGAACAATTGATGCATCCAGAGTGGTCTGTTTAACAAAACATAACTTCATGGACGACGAATATTTACCAAATTAACGATGCAATCTAACTAGGTTGTTCTTACTATATATGAAACTAAGGCAAGTTATTAATTTCAGATTAAAACCCCTTTATTTACATCTTCATGCTTTCCCTTTTGTTAGTTTGAGCCAAGGACCACGGATGTCGGATGCCGGTTGTCTAAATTCTAATATAAAGCATTCACTTTTTTTTTCTTCCTTTTATTTTACCTTTCCTTTCTTTTTTTTTCTTGTTTCTTTTTCTTTTGTAAGTTGTAACTACTGTTTATGTGAGTATCCAAAGAAAACTCTAATGGAAAAGGGAAAGGTATGGTTAAGTGACTTTTATGATACTACATTGCATTATTAAAGTGGTGCTAACTATCCTCAATTAATTGATAGGAGACTACTTCAACATTACAATATTAAAATTTATAGTTTTGTTAAGATCTATCATTAGAGCAGGATGTTGGAGATTCAGTTCTTGTAGAAGAACTCTCAAGATATGTAACAATTTCAAAACAATTGATTTTTTACTCTCTCTTCACAACATCCCCGGGAAGCAACAACTAGTAACAAAAAAAAATGAAGCTTTGAGGAGAAGAAGGATGGGATCTAAGGGAGGAAAGGGGGATGGCACGAGAGAAGAAGGGAGAAAAAAGAGGAGGGAGGAAAGGGGGTTGGGGGAGGAGCACAGATGGAGAATAGAAACTTAAACAAAAATTGACAATTGACCATTTTAATGAACATTGTTTGTCAACAATAGGTGTCTCAGTGAACATTGGCTAGGTGTTTTAGTGAATATTGGATAGGTCTTTCAATGACTGTTGGTTGAATTTTTAACTGTTTACACACAACACAAATGCATTTGCAAGCCTACTATTAGTTTGACTTTGTGAAGTTACTTTTCACATTAAAATATTTTAGAAATAGAATTATACATGAATCTTATTAAATTGGGTCATTGTGGAGAAGAAAGGAAAACAAAAAAAAAAAAAGAGGAAGGAGAGGGGGAGGGGTGCGACACAATGCAGGGGAAGAAGGATGGGATTTGAGGGAGGAAAGGGGGGTGGCATGAGAGAAGAAGGGAGAAAATTGAGGAGAAAGGGAGGAGAGGGAGTTGGGGAAGGAGTGCGGATAGGGAATAGAAAATTAAAAAAAAATGGCAATTGGTCATTTTAGTGAACATTGCTTGTGTATCTCAGCGAACATTGGCTAGGTGTTTTAGTGAACATTGGCTGGGTCTTTCAGTGACCGTTGGTTGAATTTTTAACTGTTTACACACAATACAAATGCATTTGCAAGTCTACTATTAGTCTGACTCTGTGAAGTTATTTTTCACATTAAAATATTTTAGAAATATAATTGTACATGAATCTTATTAAATTGGGTCATCGTGGGAAGCAATTTGCACACATTTTTTCATTCTCATTCTTATTCTCATTGACATTCTCAAATTCTCCAATTCCAATTTTAAATCTTGTTTTATTTGTTCCTTGTCATATGGATCCAAATAAATTTAATTGATAAGTTTATATTAATTTGTTAACAAATTACCAACAACCTCCTTCAAATGAAAATTCGCAACATCCTCCTCCATTGTATTCTTTGTTGTCATCACCACTTCCAACAATGAGAAAAAATTCTCAAATTTCTCCTTATTTCATTCCCTACTTGCCACTACAACCACCACCTTAGTAACTCTCCAACAATGAGCAAAAATTCTCGTATTCCTCCTCATTTCATTCCCTACTTGTCATTACAGCCACCACCCTAGTAACTTATAATCAATCCCCTTATACCAAAAGTTCTCAAACCTTTCCTTCAATGCTATAAAACACCTTCATCGCATTCCGTAAGCCTCCCAATAATTGTAGTCGTGCACAAACTCTTTCAAATGAGGAAATTGATACACAATTTCCATAATTTTCTACCAAAATTGGGTTAGAAAATATTATAGTAGAGGAAGGAGGAAGGAGTTCTATAAAGAAGAAAAAGGGCACACAACTATTCTTTTCTATTGAAGAGGATAAACTTCTCATTAGTTAATGGTTTAATGTCTCACTTGATTCAATCATCGGTGATGGTAAAAAATGAGAGGTTTTTTGGAAAAGGATTGTAGAAAATTACAACACATATTGTGACAATCTAAGTGAGAGATCTAGTAATCAACTGAAATTTCGATGGCCAAAAATTCATAATGTTGTTCAAAAGTTCAATAGTTGTTACAAGCAAGTTGTTGTTTTGAAGAAAAGTGGTTACATGGAGCACGATGTGATGGTTAATGCATATGCTATTTGGAAGGAAGATGAAAAAAAAGATTTTGCTTTGGAGGATGCATGGCGGCTATTAAAAGATCAACCTAGATTGTTAGAACAATGCAAAGAAGTTCCTTCAAAAAGAACAAATTTGAGTGAAAATTGGAATTAACTATCGTCATCTAATTTGGAGACACCGATTAGTGTTTCTAAAAGTGACACCCCTACACCACTCTCTCACCTAATGGGACTAAAGGCGGCTAAAAGGAAGATGAAAGGAAAATGAGCATCTTCTTCTACATCAATTGTGGACTTGTCTCACATTGAATAAGAAATGAAGGAAAGAAATATTGTCGAAAAGCAAATAATAGAGGCAGTGGCGTCTAATAGCATCGTGAAGACATACAATATTCTTATAAAGGACACAACTGACATGATTGAAAATTAACTCAAGAAACACAAAACCACTTGTGATTATATTTTAAATAAGTTTGAGTTAATTAGTTGTAAGTTTAAGTTTGTTTTTAATTAATTTTTTTGATTAGTTTAATAGTTTGTTTTTTATGTATTAAGTTATCTGTTATGATGTTGTAACACATTTTCAATTAGTTGAATGTTGAAGTTTGTTTTTAACTACACAAGTTATTTGTTAATATGTAACTTTTAAGTAGCCATTAAAAATAGTGGTTACAATAAAATAGCTAGTAAAAACTAGTTGTTTCAAAAACTAGCCATTATATAAACTAGTGGTTATAAAAACTACCCATTACATAAACTAGCTAATAAACTAATTGTTGTTGATGATGTTATTTCATTGTTCAGTTCCCTCTCATTCATGCACACCCCACCTTCTACTTTAAACTTCTTTTGTTATTTTTTCTACCCTTACTCACTTGTAAAATGGCTTGAAACTCTAACTTCGATAGAGTTTGGCAACAAATTATCGATAGAGATACTTACGTCAACTGCAACAACAAGCAGAGAGTATCAACCAGTCTAAACAAACAAGAAGAAACATAAATAGTAATCGTGAAAATGGATATAGTCATTTGATGAATGACTAGTTATCTAAAAATTGTGTATACACAAAGGAACAATTGTTCCTTCAAATTGTTGACGCTCTGAGAATTATCCATATATAATGATGAAATTTAATTTTTGTTGCTTAATGTTGATGTTTGTATTTTTTCCTGATCAATGTTATGTATTATTGTAAATTTTAATTATCTTGACGAATAAGTATTTTAATTATTATTAAATTTTCTATTTTTAAATTACTTTTTTCATAATTAAAAATTATATAATTAATTATTTTAAAATAAATTGTAAATAAATATCAGGTGGTAGATTTGTTTTAGAACCTACAAAAAATTATTTAAGATCTCAATATAAGATCTACTATTAAAGTAAAAAATAAGGAAGATCTCAAAGCTTGAAAGTGCTCTATGCTTCATGTTTCAATTATATGCAAAAAGTCTTATATTCATCACAAGTAAATATTTTATAATTAATTTAAATAAATTCTCATTAAATATAAAATTTTTGCTCTTGTTAGATATATTAATAATGATACACACTATATGATTTTAATATTTATATAATATTAAAAAATATTTTTATTAAATTTTTGTGCGAATTAAAATTAATTATTCTATCACGTTGTCTTGTGAATGTAGTTTATTATTGTGGAATGTTAACGATAATCTTTTTCACATTATATTTCTAACACTTTATATGATTGATTAGAATTTATTCAAAATGATTAATTTTAGTGGGTCTCACGTTTAAATCGAAAGAAAAAATATATTATTACAAATTTTAAAATGGATATTAAAAAGAAAGTGTCAAAAAATGTTACTAGCATTTGTCTTATTAATTAAAATTCATTAAAACTCACATCTTGCAAGTCTCCCTTCTAACTTATTATTACTCATGATTTTACAATTTTTAAAAATATTTAATTAAATAATACGTTCAACGTTCTTGTACTCGGCCAGAGGCAGACCTAACTTATAATGAGCATGTTTAAATACACTCCCTCATTTTGGGAAAATTACACTTAAATATCTTAAATGTTTATATTTTACTCTCTAATTTTTTTAATTTTGAACCCACTAACTCCAGTTTCCTATATGTATAATAATAACTATAACTAATTTTAATTTTTTAATACTGTCCCCACAGTGGATCTGCCACTGTACTCGGCTGATTTCTCAAGCAAATACTATTCATTGTAAATCTAAAAAATTATTTACTTATGATGAATTTTAATTAAGTAAAAAAATATTTATCCTAAAATACTAGTTATTTTTCAAGCAAGCATCTATTGATATTGATAAAATCAAGTAAACCTGATCAAGGTCACATCTCTATCAATAGACAAAGTTAACAAAATCTTATTAATATGTTGGTAGACAAAAGCACAAGAGAAAAATATTGATACAAAACAGTAAATAGCACTGCCATATATATGCAGGCAGCAGATCCAGCCTAGAATTTCAAGAAAGGTTAAACTAACAGTGAGATCTTTGCAATTTGCAATAATATACATTATACAAACAATCATCCACCTTTAATTATGTCAGTAGAAATGTTTAAATTTAAAACAACTTGATCAAGCATGAAATTCTGGTTAAGCCCGTCTTTTTCTATCATCTTCCTCGTCATCATCAGAATCACCACTCTCACGAAACCGTGGATTTTTTTCCTGCCACATCAAATCAATTGATTGAGACAAATGCACCAATGTGAAAAATAATAATACAAAGCATCATGCCTTCAATTGAAGTATGTTCTAGAGCCTAATGCACCAATGTGACACAATACAAGTAAGGCAATTGGAATTATTGTAGAATAATTGATCAAAATTAGCTTGAAGTATCGTTAATGTTTGTAGAGAATACCGGTCTGGATTCGTGGTCAGTGTTCCTCCGAGATTCATGATCAGAATTTCTTTTTGAGGACTCGTGTATGTGGCGGTCATCATCTCGGTGTCTCTTCCTATAGTAATCTATCATGTCAAAGACAAATGAAATTCATGTCAATAGTAAATTCGCAGGTAAAACAGTGAAAACAACACTTCTAAGTTCTTCTAAAAAAAATCACTGGACAAAAGACATTGTCTTTGTCATGAGATGAAAGTATGAAACTACCTCTACCATGTCGATGGGAACCACCATGACCATGACCTCCACCATGTCTACCATCTGCAATAGTAAGATTGCTGATCAGTTTAATTCAAAGGAGTACAAAAAAATCATGGCAAATGACAATCACCACAAATCTTAGAATGTACTGGAAATTAATTAGCAGAAAAATCAATCAACAAAACAAGGGGAGGCTGGTTCCCCATGAGACTTAAACACATAATTGTACTCTCACCTGAAGGGTATTTAATAAATTATAAGACAAAATTGAATGTTGAACAAAAAAATGCCGAAGGCCATTAGGATAAAAACTAGCATATTCTGATCAATAAGCACTGAAACTTGGCAAAAATCATTGGGATTTTTTTAATGCATAATAGATTCAACAGGCAAGCCATTATTATGTTGCTTTCTTTGGAGGGACAGTTAGTTGTAACCCAACTTACTGAACTTAGTAATGCACAATGACAATTTGAATTTCTGATTTAGATAACTGAACATACAATGCAGAAGATATTGGCTATTGAAAGTATCAATTTGTGCAATTTCTTCATACTGCAGGTTACTGCACAATTTGAGGATGCAGGAGTGGACAACGGACAGGCTACTCAAAAGAATGCGTACAGTTGGAGCTTCCCCATGTGTTGCATATTTACACAGATCACTATAATGTTAGGCCCAACTAGCAATGTAAACACGGGCATGGCTCACTGAGTCAAAACATTAAACCACGATAGGACACACTTTTCAGTTAGAAATTTAGAATTACGTGTTAATTATCTATATACATCAAAAGAATGCGTACAGTTGGAGCTTCCTCATGTGTTGCATATTTACACAGATCACTATAATGTTAGGCCCAACTAGCAATGTAAACACGGGCATGGCTCACTGAGTCAAAACATTAAACCACGATAGGACACACTTTTCAGTTAGAAATTTAGAATTACTTATTAATTATCTATATACATCGATGTCAATCCCAAATAATGTGAGCAGCCAACCCTGAAAATACTATACTGGGATAGGGGTTAGCAGGATAACCACTATTCTGACCAATTAATAATAAAATAACTAAAGGGCAAAACTTGGAAGAGAGCACACAAAAGTGAGATGAAAGACTAGTTTTAGAGGGATTGACAAACAGAATACAGGGACAGAACAAAGCAAGGAAGCAAAAGTCACAGTTGGCTGAAAACAGTGACAGGTTTGCTAGAAAATGGCCACAGGTCTAAGGAATCAGAAACTATGTAGAGAAGAGGCTGGGGATGGCCAACTGTAACAGCTGGCCAGAAAATGCTGTTAATGTTGCCAAAAATGTTGTTTCATAGTTAAAATAGATTTTTCAGTGATCCACTCCAGCCCCGATTTTCCACTGTTTTTGTCAGTTATCGGAGCCATTGTGACACTATTAAACTTTTGTAGCATGCTTCAGCCACTCTGCAATGTGATTCTGCAAATGTGCTACAATTTGGTGCTATTGACGACTATATCTGTATACATATAAAATCTGTCCAATACTTTTTCCATGTGTCAATTGTCATTGTGGATAACTAAGTTTTTTTGGTCATCACTATGCAAAAGAGGGACAATTTTGAATAGATTTTTCATGCAAACTGCACAGTAACATTCTAGTTATATCTTAGGAATCCAGCAGGTTGATAAGTCCCACATAATTTTGCAATCCGAAAATCAAACTAAATGAAAAATAAATATTTGAATTAATTTTAAGTGATCTCAAAACAAGTGAAATGATGAAGCAGAGTTAATCCTAATAGCTGAGGATCTGTTCAAAATATAGTTTGGAGCCACTTACAGGAAGTTGGAATAACTGGTGGAAAAGAACCCAAAGAACCAGTGCCATAATCTACAAGCTGCCTTTGTACTTCTAATTCTTTCTGAACCAGCTTCCCATAGCCACCTCTACGTATGCAGAATTAAGGAAACTAAAAGGAGCCTATTATAATAACTTATCACTGATCCAATAAATCAAAATCATAAAAGAAAGCAGATAAAAACTAGCATATCAAATTCTTTCGGAATAATTTTGCAGTAAAATTTCCAGTTCAAGATCAACTGAAGGTATGAGAGTATTCATAATTCTATATCAATTACAATCCACCAAAAATCTTAGCAGAATTAATATTTTCTCTATTATGTAAGCACACATATCTAGAGAATATCATAATAGCTAGCTAATCAAACTAGATTATATACACTTACTGCCCGGACAAATCATTGATGAACCTCATTATTACATTATTCTAAACTTTAAGGAGAAAATCAAGCAAACAAATCAATCACACAAGAATGCAAATTAAAGACAAAATGTACATTCAACGATTAAAAGGATATCAGGATCATAATCAGTGCGATATTCGTCACGGACCTGCACAAATCCACAGAAGCAGTTGACAATTAGCCAAGAACAAAAACAACCATAGGAATCACAGGTACACGAGATGCTCACCTGGCCACCACTCCTCCCACGCCCCCATTGTCTACCATCCTGAAATCCCCAATCAAAATCAACTCGAATGGGACGATCATCCAGTATCGTCCCACTTATGTATTTGCAAACATCCTCAGTATCTTCACGAGAATAATATCTACCAAAAAATACACAAATTCATACAAAATCATCAATTAATACTGAATAACTGCAATTAACAGTGCACACTAATGTTTTCAGAGCAATTGAGACTCACAAAACGAAACAGAAGCCGCAAGGCGTTTTTGTGTTCTTGTCCAAGCCCATGATGATCTTTTTGATTTCCCCAGCACGCGAGAAGAGCTCGTAAACTTGCTCCTCCGTCGTGTAAAACGACATGTTCCCCACGTAAACGGTGGTTGAGGTCAGAAGCGCGTGCTCAAACTCCTCTTGCGTCCCGGGGAACCTTCTATCTCGATACGCCGAAATCTTCGACGGATCCTACACCACTCACCAAACGACAACAAAAAGAAAAATTAGCGAATTAAAGTAAGCACGAAGCTCCTGAATCAGATTATGTAATGGTCACTGTAGTGTAATCGTACCTTGAATAACAGAGCCATGTGTTACCCTGCAACAATAGAATTCAGAAGAAGATGAGTTCAGAAACAGGGTTAGGGCAGAGAAAGAAAACCCAACAAGACCAACGTTTAAACGAATCGGTTCGATCCGATGTGTTGGGTCCGGTTTATTTAACGGGCTTTTCTTATTTTTTGGAGTTATGGAGGCCCAAAGTTTTAAACGCCTATTCAGTTTTTTTTGGGCCCATGATGGAAAGGTGATGCATTCAGGGTTTTAGTTTTGTAGAACCCTACACCAGTCAGTAGTGAGTGTGGAACCTTCACTAACCCTAAAATTTTCCGATAACGAAATGGCATCCACCGCCGGCGCAGCCGCGAGGTCTATTTTCCGTTCATGTTCCGCTCGCCGTGCCGCGTTCCGTCTCGGCTCCGATGCTAAAGCGGCTCGGTCTCCGTTCCGTGTCGCTTCCAACAAACCTCTCTCGCAATCTACACTCAGGTAATTTATTTGTTTATTAGTGGCAAATTCAGTGTTACTTCAATTGAATTATTGTTAAGAATGTAGAGTGTTTAGGATTTTTTCTAACTTTTTTTTACTTGCTTCGAAGTTCGAATCACTTTTGAAATATGTTAACTAGTTAGATTAAGTTTTTTAAAGAAATGTAATTTGGAAGAAGAAAATGCATTTTAGATCATTTTCAGAAGCTATATGTAAGTTAGAACTAACTGGAGCTAGTGTTACCTCGATTGAACTATTTGTTTATAAGTGATGAATTACTTGGATTAGTGTTAATGCTTGAAATGAAATAATGAATTGATGTGATTTTGTATGAGAAGGTGTCCCGTTGAATTGAGCTTTTGTGTGGAATCCATGCTACCGTACCATAGCGCAACTGCTTCTGCTTTGATGACTTCGATGCTATCCGTCTCTCGCCACAGCTATGGTTGGCTTCCTGAAGGTATTGTCTGTGCTCCTACTGCATTGTAATGTATCGTTTTATAACGAAAGATTCTGTTTATTTGCATTTGTATGCTGAATAGTTTTGGTTTGGTTAAGTGGAAATGATTTTGAAGATTTCTGTCTGAGCACTGTATGATTTAGTTTTAGCATTTTAGCTTTTGATTTCCTTTGTTTTGCTTCAGTTTGGTTTTCTTTATAAATTGAAACTGGTCTTATTATTCAAAACTTTCTTCTTTTTATCCTGTTTGCTGGTTGACTTGGGAGTTTATTGAGTGTAGTTAGACGAGAAAGGGACTTGGAAGATATTTTACAGCCTATGTGGAGAAAAAAAATTAGGACTACAAAGAGTATTATATTATGTGGTCCCGCTCTTTGGATTACCTAGTCTGTGATCATTTTAATTACCTGACAATTGGATTTTACTTTTGAATTAGGTAGCTAAAAACATCTGTAGGATTCCTTGTGTTCTTTCTTCAATTTAATTTTCGGGTAAGTTAGTGTTTCTTTTCTGTTCTTGGGTTAAACTTGATAGAGTCTTGTCGGATCTGATAATATAATGCTTTCAAAATACATATGAAATACAGTTCTTCATATTTATGGGGAAAAGGTGGTCCATCTACATGATGCTTGATCATATCTTTATATAAACATTAATCTTCTACCCAAGATTGATGGATTGAGTTATGCCCTGAATCTTCTACTTTCCCCACTCATACAACTGAATCTTTTAGTGAAGCCATACGTACTCCTTTTGTTTGTAGGCAAAGAGAAGACTATTTGAAGATCAAGAAGCAAGGTTGGGATGACATGGACCTCTTTGATGTCGGGCTTTAAACAAAAAAAAGAAAAAAACATTCTTATTAGGAAGATTTGCTAGATATCTATCACCAAAAAGTTTGTTGCTCTTGGATTCTTTTAAGTTGGCATGGTGAATTTTATTAAGCTGGATTCTTCCTATAGGTTTACTTTGTATTTTAGAAAATAATATTGGTCTCTTATTTATGAATCATATTGTTCAAAGTTTATGCATCTTGAGTAGAATTGTCTGGAATAAAAGAATCGGTTGGCATAAATTTTGGTGGGTTCTGTTTATATATAGAAATATAATGACTTTTTCTATACATAAAAAGATTAAGATAAATACCCCTCAACATTCTTGTAAGAGTTTCTCTAGAATGTAGTTTATTTTCTCTTCCTTCTATGTTTAACTGTTTGAAATATTATCACACATCGTACTTACTAGGGTCAATTGATAGTTGAGGTGTTTACTGTTCTCTTTTGTTTAATCAGATTGCAATGATGATGTGTGATAAGTGTTCTGAAGATTGAAGCAATCTTTTATGTACAAATCTGGTTCGTGAGACAGTGTTTTGACTGAGCCATTGGATGGACAAATTGAGTCCCAAAACCTGAAAGGAACTTTAAAAACCTAGATCGCCTGACTTCTGTTCTTTCTTATTTCAGATGCATAAAAGGCTGCCATTTTATTCACCCGGATGTTAAAGTCTAAAGGCAAATAAGTTGAAATTGTATTGTGACATGTTGGATAAAGTTTTGTAATGTCTATCCTTGTTATTTGGAAATTTTGTATGGAATCAACTAGGGATTTTTAATGAATGCAGAATTGATGCTTGTTATGCATCCTTCCCTCTTGACTAGTTTAAATCCAAAATCCATGCTTTCTGTCTATCAATTTCTTATGATATATAAGGTGGTATATTTAGTATAGCGTGCTTGTTTTTTGTATTGTTATAAAGGTGGTCGGTGATTTTTTTTGTTTTCTCATTTAGTTTTTTTTTTTTTTAACTTTCAGAAGGTGAGGGGTCATGATGTGATAACTACAGAATGCAATACCGATTATGCTCAAAATTACTTTGTGGGAATCAAAGTTGGACTTTTATTGTGGCCACTTTATAGAATTTGTGCCGTGGACATTTTAACTCTTATCTGTAGGCTCTCATTCCCCTTCTTTTCGAGTACTGATTTTGTTTTGCTTATCTTGGTCACTGACCTCGTATAAAATTAATAAAGGCATTCAGAATTATATTTTCCTCACAAATTTCAAATCCATTTTGTTTCAATTTAGCGTGCAAGAATAATCTACCGAATTACCTACGCTAAGTTTGTAAAGGTCACGAGCTTGGACATTTTGTTTCAATGTTAAAACTGTACAGATAATGAACCAATGAAGCATCTAATTTTAAAATTAATCAATTGCAGCATTTGAAATGGGTCTTCGAACCAATGACGCCACAAAAATAACTTCATAAACAACTCGGTTTTGAAAGTGAACAATAGTTAAACAAAGTCCACAGTTCATTGTTAGACCATCAAATCAATTCAGTTTTGAAGATAAACCATAATCAAACTGGAGGCAAGTTCACGGTTAGAGAACAATCCCCTACTTGGATCGAATTTGACAAAAATATTTCCCATCACAAAATTAGGTCTTAGAGTGGAGTTTAGCTTAATCCCATTTAATCTCGAAGGGTTGGTAATGAGCATTAAATTGACATAATTCCAAACCAACGCCCGTGACCACCAGGAATCCCATTTTATAAACCAAAAATAAAATGGGCTTAATGGAACAGTTATGTATGCTACCTATGGGTTTTGAAATACATTTGAATGACAAAAGCACAAATGATTCGTTCAGAAAGGACTGAATACAGTATTTATTTGAGGTAACACATAATATTTACGTTTGCATCTTAAGCTTAACCATTGTCACATTTCAAAACTGATCTGAAATATCATTCCTTAAATTAACCACAGCAATCTTAAGACTAAATAAGCAAAGACTGTACCATAAGAAAACTGCACCGCAGCCAATTGTTCAATGGTGTCAAAATAAAAATTAAAACCTCCCGTAAACCCCAAAGATTCACTCTCAGAAGACAAAATCACTCTTCAACAACATTCACTAATTCATATTCAACTAACGAAAGGTTGTTATCCTCTTTAACGTCAAAATTTGCGGGGTCTGTGGGCTCAATACGCCCCCATTTATCCACTGCAAGTCTCATAGATCCCTTGAACATGTCAATCTTTGCATTACGCAGAATTACAGTTGCGCCAGCATTCATATGGTCCACTGCACAAAGTAAAAGAGTTATTCACCACTATAACACAAAAGTGAACCAATGAAACATCTAATTCAAAATTAACCACTTCAAAATTATTCACCAATCTGATATCTTCTTCGCAAACAAGCAAGAATGACAACATTTAGATTTGCAGCAAAGCCAAAAGATGTGGCAACAAAATACACATGAAAAAGATTTGCTTGGAAGAGAAAATGTAAGAGTACGACCACAATTTACAACAAACCTTGACCTGACGTTATATTTGAATTAATAACATGGATACCGTTTAATGCACAATCTACATAGCCAACGGGAACCTGGTTTCCGTGTTTCAATCTGAGTTACACTCAAACCAGACAAAATCAATGAGTTCAAAATTAATCTATTCCCAACGTAATCGAACAACTTTTACACTGTCACTGCAATAACATAATTTTTTTCACACGTAATAAAGACCCTTTACCTAATTATTTTTTCTACACACGTAGAGCAGATACAAAGCGTTATTAAAACTCCAAATTTTCACGTCCCAAGTGGTTGCAATTTGAAGGACTCAAAATAAAGCTACCAAAAAGTCAAAGACTATACATAGTCTTTTAAACACTTTAAATTCAACACATCAAATATATGCAAATTAAAAAAAAAAAAACACACATCACAAAAAAGCGCAACGTTTAACAGAGTCGATACAAAAAGAAACATCATCGTACCCTGTTCGTTGCGAGCGGTGAAGATTATGGTTCCGGTTTCGTCGCCGACGAGGCACTCGGCAATGCGCGACGGGCGCGCGGCTAGCACCGTCGGTCGACCGCCGCGGGTGCTCACCGTCTTCACCGGCTTGGAACTGACCACCTTCACCGTCAGTGTGTGGCCGTTGGTGCCAGGTTTTAACTGATCCACCTTCACGAACACCGGTTTTCGCTTCGTCGTCGCTGGTGTCGCCATGGATTCTGAGTTTCGTGTTTCTACTTCGTGTGAGAGAGAAGAGAATCAATCGAATCGGAATCGATCACGCAATTATAAGTTAAACCCTAACCCTAGTTTCTCTCTGCCTTTGATTTCGGATTTGGTGATTTAATAGGCGTTGGGCCTGATTCATCTTGTGGGAAGCGTTAGGCTTTGTTGGCCCATGTGAGGGCCCAAAAGGTACTTGCAAATTCCAACAGAAAGTAAATAATAATTGGTGAAAGTTTTTTGACAATATTTTTATGATGCCCAAATTGCTAATCAGATATCTTGTAATCATATATATAGGCAATTTGTTAAGCTAATTATTATAGGCTAGAGCACTCTTATAAAATAGACTTGTAACCAATAAAAATGTCTAGTTGGACTTTATATTTTTAATCCAAGTCAGATTTAACCCTATCAAAATAAAATATAATCTGGTATGTTTTATTTTCACATCATCGTTACAATATAGGTATGACACAAGCTCTTGTCTTCTTCGCCCTAAATTCTTATAATTTTTTTTAACATCCACAACTGCTATTCCCTTCGCACCTACATTACATGGATGTATAAGTCATCATCACCTAGTGAGTTCATCGTATAAAATCATTGTACAGCAACACGTACATTACTCTACAACCATGATTGCTATCATTACGTTATGAATATATCATTTGATGATAGATTAAAGATTATGAACTTTATATGTTTTGCCTAGTAATCTAAATCTAGAGTTTTCTATTATGTCGAAGGTTTACTATGAGATAATAATAGAAAGACATTTTTACTTTCATTTTCATGCACGATTGATTAATGACCTAATTAAGTGATGGGTACGTTCTAATAAATGTCTTAAAAGTCTAGAATAGTATGTTAGGTGTCATGGCCAACAAAACTATAATTAAGTAATAGATTATATTATTGTTGATTGAATTATTCCTGTTATTTAAAATGTTTATTTTATATTAATTTTAAATCAAATTTACAAATTATATTTATGGCACCTTCATCAAAGCCCTAATCGAGCTCTATTCAGGCATACCTCAAGCTGCAGAAGTTGAAGTTTTCGCTCTCCATCAAGCTACATTGTGGATCTAGCAGCTTAACCTTCACGACATTGTCTTCTAAACAGATTGCAAAATCATAAAGGACAATATGATTTCCACAAAATCTGGCCACAATGTATTCCACTCCTTATTAATCAAATGTAGGGCATCTCTTACCATAGTTCAAAACTCTTGAGTGAGTTTAGTCAGGAGGCAAGCCAATTTTGTTACTAATAATCTAGTAACAGCATCAAATTTTCATGTTAGCTCCCATGATTTTAATTATATATATTCCCACATACGTACAAGCTATCATCCTTAATGAAATGATATAATCTCACTTTGTCTAAAAAAATCATATTTAACTCCAAAAAATTGTTTCAAATTAAGTGTTAATTTATGGGTATTATTTTTTTTATTCAAATATTTTATATATTTTTCTTTCACCATTTTATATAATCAATATCACGCCACACCTTTATTATGTACTTTCCTTTGTTAGATAAAAAAATATACGATCAAAACTTTAATTTTAATTATTGAAAAATTAGAACAACTAACTAAAATTAAAAAAACTAAAATATACAAATTAAAATCTTCATACTAAAATTGAACTTTTGTCACAAATAACTTAAAATAAAACCACTTGTGAACACATTAACTAAAGTTCATAATTCATAGAATTGAGTCAATTGACGCACTGAACGTATATGTGGGTTAATAATCTATTTAACCAAAAAATACGTATTTAATTTTTTCTATATATAAAATTTCATCACAATTCTGTGTCACATAAATAGAATTAGTTTATGATTAACTAGATTGAGGGATGCCTATGAATTCCGATTTAGAGAAGAAAAAAAAAACACTGACTAAAGCTCATGATTTCATGGCTGTAGACATCGAGTGGTATCATAAGCAAATTAATTAAAATTGCTGAGCCGGCCCTTCCAACTATTCTCTCAATATGATTTTTATGTAATTAATTAACTATTCATTTACTTATTTTTCTCTATTTTTCTCTTCTAGCCGGTGATGCTGGTCTAGTATACCCACCTGGATTTTTAGTTGGTTTGTTTATTTCTTTCGTTCTCAAAGAAAGAAAAAAAAAACTAGCAAAAACAGCTCATGTTTCCTGTTTTGGGTTTTTTTTCTTGTTTTTTTATACAGTTTTGGGTAATTTTCATATATGGTTCAAGATGACTCTTTGGATCTCTTGAATCCCCCATTCTTAGGGAACGATGTCTTGTACTTCCCTTCATTGCGGATGCAACGAGAGGACATTGTCATTGCATAGCTATTCATAGAGAATGGTTAAAAAAAGAAAAGAAAACATGGTCTTATTTAAACGCATGCACCCCTCGAAAGCAAAACCAAGTTGATCAAATTAATTTAACTCATCATTAATCAACTTCGCATTGATTAATTAAATAGCGATGGCAATGACAAGGGTGATGCAGGGTCTTGTTCTCTGCACACTTTTGTTGTCGGCGGTTTTGGTCCAAGAAGTTGAGGCAAGAGTAATCAGCAAAGAAGCAATGCAGCGTAACACCATTCCTGGATGCAGCAAAGTACACCCCAATGTCGCCGCTTGTCATCTGCCATTAGTTAACATCAACTATAGAAGAGGTTGTGAGCCAGGAGAAAGATGTCGCCAATAAGATCCAGATCGAGGATGATATAAGCCAGGGACTCGGCCTTTGATCAATTTCTTTTAAAAACCATGTGTACTGGCTACAATATGTAAAAGGACATTACCTTGTACACCAAGTAAAATAATGAAATTTCATCTTTGTCTTTCCGTAAAGTTAATATGGATTGGCGAATCTGTATGCCCAATACGGATTGGCGAATCCTATATTGTAATCTGTACACATGATTTTTAGTGGATCAATGCTAAATAAATTTATTTGTTTAGGGAAAGTCCATTAATAGGTGAAAAGCTTAAATTTTTATTTTCCTTTAAATTACAGTCTATGCACATAATGGTTTTAATTATTATGGCATTTAAATCTGTTAATTTTTTTTATTTATATTAGTATAATAATTGTTATACTAATTCAGAGTAATAAGGTCTGACCCCTACATTTCATGACTCCATGAATCTATGATTTTTGCCTTTTCTTTTTTTGAAATTTCCCTTCTTTTTTTCAAAATCTCAAATGCTTTCATGGTATGTAAAATTGTGTTTTTACAGGCACTGATGTTTCAAAATATACTGATGTGAGTTCTCATTATTGCATTGATGATTTTATCAGATGAAATTCATCAGGGCTAAGGGATTAGAGAGATCTTCAAACTCACAACCCTTGCTATCCAAACTTGATTAAGCTATTCTATACTAATTTGGAAGTTGATGACTCTAGATTGGTTGTTTTAAAGATATTTGGAACAGAGATGAGGGAGATTGCCACGGGATTGGTCGATGAGGGAAGGCAGTTAAATCTCTCCACACTGAAGGAAGCGATGTATACGATGAAGTTGAGGCACTGGTTGAGAGCATAATAAACACTAGGATTCTTAATTTGGAGTGCAAAAGCTGGCAATTAGGTGAAAAGCTTAAATTTTTATTAGGTGAAAAAAAATAATTGGCTGATTCGGAGTAGAAAGTAATCAATCATTCATTTTCTTTAGACTTAAAACTATCGAAAGCCTATTTTTTTTTTTCTCTGTTAATTATACAGACGTATACCTACAAACAAACTTTTCCTAATCTACAATTCTACATGTGATCTTTTTTTTTTTTTTTCATTCCAGTTTCAATTAATCTGCATTGTGATAGGACTGGATTCCAGGGTAGAGAGAAAAGAAAGAATTGGGGAAAGAAACATTAGTGTTTTCTGTGAAAGAACATTCACCATATGAGGTGCAAGATAAGCCCCAAAACTGTTGGACTAAGGAATGATTACAGATAAATACTTCTGAGATCTTCCAATCAAAATCTTAACTACTAGCTGAATGGTCCCATTTACAACCTTTTCCCTCCTTTTGCAGTAATTACTCTAACGAAAGATGGGCTGGACCAACTAATTGTGGGTATCGTGAGCTGATTATTGATAGTCACTAGTATTAGAAAGTACAAATAAACGCCGATTGGTGTGCATTAAGTGAAGAATTCAGTGCTAGCACAGAAACAATGAGTTTCTCACAATTGAATATTGAAAATCAATACTACGTGTTGAAATTGGAAGTCAGATTGTGTGAAAACTTGAATCAGTTTAATCATCTGACTGACTAATGACTCTTGATTATGTATGTTCAACAAATAGGGACAAAGAAGCATCCCATAACAAAGAGCTAACTAGTTTTGGCGCCCTTGTTCCCTAACAACTAATGCCTGTTGTGGTTCCTTCTCCTCTAGTTCTGCCATCACCAAATCTTTTTGCTGTTCCTTCTCTCCTACTTGTGCTTCTCCATCTTCTAATTGCAGTACCACATGCTGCCTTAAATATCTACATAGTACGAGCAATATAAAAACTGCAAGGAAAATTTATTTTACAAGAATCAACCACCGCAAAGTTGCCAAACCCAAATGCAAATTTAAGCAGACAGGATTTACCATCTCAAGGTTCATTGTACAACAGGGAAATATATATCTATTGAGAAGCAAAAAAAATCTATCCTGAGACAAATTTATAGTCTAATTTCCAAGTAATCTGAGACTACCAGCATAATTTTGCAAAAGGCTCTGAAATAGTGCAAATGGTCGGAGCTTATGCTAAAATTGCCTAGAGTGTGTTTGTTTTAGCCAAATCCTACTTTCCAATGCTCATTGAAAGCAATCCTCCTCTCAACTTGGATTGGAGTCCAACAGGATGGAATGTTGATTTGTGCAATTCATGCTATAAAATGCAGCCAATTCTGTTACTAGGGTCTTATCTTACCTGTGAAGATTCGAGTTTTTATTGAAGATAGATTCCAGAAGGCCATGAGTGCTGATGCCATCACTTTCTTCTTGCGAGTGCAAGCACTCCATGTGTCCAACAACCATGATTTCAAGCCCTCAGCTGCATAACAAAAAATTTCTACTATTAAGCACTAAAAAGTGGACAGACATATGAAGTTTCCAGCAATTAGGTGGACTCATGCCTCTCTGGTTTATCTGAGCAGTGTAGCAAGAATAAAGCTTGGGGACACTGAAGCTGACAAGAAATCCTGTCCATATATACAAACATTAGCAATTTAGCAAGATGTATGGAATAAATGAAACTGTAAAGTGGAAAAGAATATAGAGTTAATGGTGTCCTCACCAATGGCACACAGCCTCCAGATAGTAATTAAGTGGCCATACTCCGCTCCTAGTAGAAGAAAAGGAACTACCTGAAACAACAAAAGACCAACCAATTACTTGGGCGGTACAAAAAAAATATTATTGACCTGACCTGACCTGACATATTAAGAATTTAATTCAAAAATTCAATCCTATTGTGGAAGAATATCTTAAACCACTGACTGCACTCAAAGTTTTGAGAATGCTTCTCAAGTCATTATGGTTCTCATGATCTCATAAGAACAGCAACTTAAATAGTCACACCATGAGATACAACAAAAATGCATAGGGCCAAAATCTGAGAGAGCGAGATATGGTGGAGGGGTGTGAGAACAATCTGTATTTTCTGTATTCATATTCATATAGTGAAATCTGTTGCTGACTGTAGACGTAGTCCAAAATCTGTTGCTTTGTTTCTTATGGCTTTCTATCATTCTCAGCTTGTTTCATTTGTTCTTGAACACTTTCCATCATTTCACATAACACCTATAATTACTTCAATAGTTCAATATAAGGTGCTATCTTATTAGTTGAAAAGTACCAAAATGTTAACAATCACATACTATCAAATTAAATTCTATATCTAAAAAGAAGAACTTAGAGGATTACTTTGAGGGTCATGGATGGTTCTCCCGAGAACAGTGCTCTCATCCTTGAAAGAGCAAAATTCAGAGCAGGAAGAATTAATTTCGCAAGACGCGAAATGTCATCCTCTTTCAGCTTGATTTCCCTCTTCTCTTCAACCTCATTTCTGAAACACAAGGACGAAAGTCACAAAAAACATAAGGAAGACTTTGAAGCATAACAACACCACCATCACACCACCTATGAATCTCGAACTAAATATCATACCTTTGACAAATCGAATTCGAGAAAAACGAAACACCCGATAAGAGAATCCCCAATTGCGACAAGGCCGAGAAGATACTGAAATTTTTTTAAAAATCTCAGATTTTCCTCCACGTGGGTGAAAAACAAAAACACAAAAAACGCATAAAGTACAGACCTAAAGTTGAGTCCTTGAGTAAAGCACGAAGATACGAGACAAAGAGAACCAAACCCAAACCAAAAGGTTGACTTTGACGAATTCTTCCACATGATCAAATCACTCACAACCTGCCCAACACGGTCGAAATCACCACCATTTTCTTCTTCGCTCTCTGAACACAAAATCACCCACAAAAAAAAAAAATTAAGATCAAACATAGAGAAGCCATAGGGATTCGGGAGAAAATGGTAAAAATGCATACTTGGAGATGGGGTTGAAGGCGGAGCAGAGTTAGGTTTCTCCTTCTTAGTTCGCGCGGTTTGTCTTCTCTTTCTGGGTTTTCCGACCTCTTCGAGAAAGATTGAATCTTTTTCTTCTCGAATCTCGAGCTCGGAGCGCCGCCGCGATTTGCGAGGGTTCCTCGGGGACGCAGTTTGGGGTGCTCTGGTTTTGCAGCGGCGGCGCACCCCCGCGGAATCTGGAAACTCCGGCGGCGGCGAGGTGTTGCGAGGGACGGCGGGGGATGGGGATTTGGTGGGGGTTGCGAGAGGGGACAGGGGAAGAGGGTGGTCTTGGTGTTGGGTTTGTTTGTCTGCAATGAGGAGACAAGGGTTTTGCTGATGGGAAGAAGAATCCATGATTTGAAAGAAGAAGGTTGAGGGAAGGTTGAGGGATTGAGATGATGATTTTTGTGGTGCAAATGGTTTTTGTTTTGTTGAGGGTTTTGTGAGGCGCTTCAGTGCAGTGCTGTGCTACTTGAACCAATTTGAATGTTGACAATTTGGGTAGTAGCCGTTGGAGAAATTATCGGTTTTAAAATCTTATATTAAATAGAAAATATTCTATGCAATGATTTCTCGTTATAAATCATCTTGAGTAACGAATTTGTTGATTTTTTGAATAATTATATTAAAATTCATATAAAGTAATTTTTTTATTAACTGATAGTATAAAAAATTTACATTAATAATATATAATCATTAAATTTAAAAAAAAAATGTTACAAGTTAGAGCTTAATGTCCAAGTAAGTGGTTTTTCTTACTAAGTTAGTGATTTCTTTTACTATTATTCATCTCATAATAATAATAATTTATAAAAAAAATCAAATTAAAGTTGACACTAAAATTTTTGAAAACGATAGATTAAAAAATGATAAATTTATAAAAATGACTAAAATTAATATTTAATATTCAAGAACTTGTTAAAGGAATCAATTCATAGTAAGAGAATATACAAGATGCATTTGAGAAGAGTGAAGTATATCCCTATATGAGAGATAAGTATTAAATGAGAACACATGTGAAAAATAGTGAAGTAACCAAAATACAAATAAATGGAGATGTATTGGATTAAGATTTTAAAAGATTACGTAGAAATATTATGATTTATTAAATTTTTTACAAGATTTTTATGATAGTTTAAATTTTAATGAATTTATATCATAAGAATTTAAAGGATTTGAAAGGATTTTATATATTTATAAAAATTAAAAGGATTTTGTGAGTTTTTTAAAAAATAAAATAAAATTATAAGAGTTAGTAAAAATAATAATAAGAAATGATGAGGTTTGGATAAAAAAAAACAATATAATCTTTTTAATAGTTATATTGATTCTAATTTTATGTCCTCCAATACTAATCTTTCTTGCAATAACATATTTTCATTCTCACCTTTGAATTTGAACAATAGATTTAAAATTATACTTTGATTTCTTGGTTTTTTTAATTACTATAATAATGTCATAATAAATCTAATGACATATTTAAATAAAATACAATAACAAGCATATACTAGGAAGGGGTAGTGAAGTAGTGAGAATGAAATTTTTTTAGAAAGATTATTGAGTTATATGGATAATAAAATTAAGGATAACAATCATAAAAATATTGTGTCAAACAAGTGATGCACATAGTCATTCTAAGAAAAACATTATTAGTCTTAACACATAAGACAAACATTAATTTAATTTAAAAAATAAAATGAAAAGTGCAAAGAGAAATAGTATATTTGACATTTTTTATTCTAAAAGAATAGAAGAAATATATATGACATCTTGAAAAAATATTAAAGAGATAGGAGAATAGGTGTGATTAGAAAAAATAAAGTCCAGTAACGAATAGAAAAAGAAAAAAAATCTACCAAAATTTCAAAGATTTGGATGAGATTGTTTGATAGATATTTTATACTAAAAATATGATGAAATTCATCGAAGTCCTTCTTAAAAAATAATTCATCAAAATTTATGTATTTTTTAATACCAAAAGATTTTTTATAAGTTATAAAAAAATCCTAATGGAATAGCACCGAATTTTGTTGTCTTCCTTAGAAAATCTTAAAAGTCTTAATTGAATATCACACAAGCTATTTATACTATTTAAAAATCTTGATTGAATACCTAAGACTTTTTATATAAAAAAAAAATCTTTTAAAATCCTAATTCAATACATTCCCTTAGATGTTAACACCTCCCACACCTTATTGTGAACATCACTAACTATGTTCATATATTATTTCACCCAATAAATGTTGGAGATAAATGTGTATGCCTAATATTCAATCAAATTAACAATTTTAATTTTAATAAAGAATTGTTTTTTATTCTATTATCATATTTATTATTTTATTGAATTATTAATTTGAAAATTCCTTGATTAAAATTATATGTTTGTTATCATGATAAAAATTACGATAATGAGAAATTAAATAAGTATTTTATAATTTTAATCTAGGATCATAGGATTATTGTGAAAGAAATATCAATAATCCAAATAAATCAATGTACATGTAATGATCTTTATTGTATAAAAATTAATAGATCGTATTTATTAAATTGCATATATAGATGATAGATATTTGGATGTCATTATTGAAACGACTCAATTAAGAATTACTAATGGTTAATATTTTATCTTAAAATGTCAATAGGAAGTCATTCTCAAGAAGAAATATAATGTTTATACAAAAATATAATAGTTTTCTTTGACTTGAGATCATCAACCATAGTAATTAATAAATTTTCTTTGACCTAAACATTGTATATGATTAAATATTTGTATAATTAATGATTGATCAAGAAGAAATTCATCAACTCTTGATAATGAGTTTGAGTTTTACGATATAATTAAGACCTTGACTAGACCAATTGAATGATAAAATAAATGAGTCTATTAAGTCATTTGATGATTAAATATAATGTGTCAACTTATTGGAGTTTGAGAGTAATATCAAATGTCAAATATCATACTTTAGAGTTAACTTGACGTCATAAACGTTAAAAAAAATATTACATTATTCTTCTATTGATTTTTGAAGGTAAATGACATTACTTTATTTAGTTGAACGTGTTAAAGAGTATTGTTAGACACTTACCTTGATTAATAAATTAATTATGATCAATTTACTATCATCATAATATTGGACTTAGGTCATACACAAACGAATTTTTCAATCTTTACAAAAGAAAATATTTTTATTTAATAATTAAATTAGAGAATTTAATCAAATAAATATTTTAATAAAATATTATTATATGTTTGATAGCGCCAAAAATACAAATAAAGCAAAGTAATTTGAATTTGGTGAAAATATGATTATCTCGCATTGAAATAGATGGAAACAAATAAAGATGAGAGTATATAAAGATATGAACAAATCGGTTTCTTAAAAGAAGACTCGATGATTCTTATTTATAGGAACATTAGTGTCATTTCCAACCTAGATCACTACCATTGCACTCACTAAGTTGCTTTGTTGTTGTTCCATTTCTTAAATGGTTAATATTAAAAATTGGTCTCGGTGTATGAATGTGTAGAGTCTTTACATTAAAAAAAAATAAGGCTTCGAAAATTGATATTTAGGTAGATAATTCTAAATTTTTATATTTATTATTGTTGTAGTATTCTTTTAAACAAAATATATTCTCCGCTAGAAGTGTTATGAACCCTCCTTTATAACTGTCAATAAATGGTCTTGTTAAGATATAAAATGCCTAAAAGAAGATATAACATGCCTCTAAATCAACACCTCCCTCACCCTACCGTGTGAGAAGAAGAAATATCTCCATACATTATAAATTTTGCTAAATAAATGGTCTTTGATAAGATATCCCTAAGAAATCAACATCTTCCACACCCTACCATGTGACATGACTTCATGGCATCTTTGCATATCGAAGGCAAAATGCTTTTATCCTGCTAAGGCCTTCTACAAGATTAGAAGTGTCGACAGCAAAACTAATTCGAAGCCAATTCTTCAGTCCAACCGTGACACCTATTACCATTGATCAATAAAGGGAAATTTTCATCATCACATGACTTTTATTTTATTCATGAAACTAATGAAACTGAGATTCTTGAAAAAATTATTACCTGGAAGAAGAAGGACAGATTCCTCTTCAGCTAGCTTGGCACAGAAATCCATATCATCAACAATGTCCTTAATTTGTGAGAAGTTAATCTCCACCTGCTCCATTCAATTTACTATTAATTTATCATCTGTAATGATGATCCAGTGTTAAAGTACTAATAACATATGAAAACCTTAAAACTCTAAATGCCACGTACCATGACACACATTGCTCCTTCTGGTTTGTGAGGGCATGTTAAGCAAGGGATCTCCTTACATAAATCATAGAATATGTTTGCAGTCTCCCTCAGTATATTAAGATTTTTTGAAAGGAAATCATCTTTTGTTTTGCCAAGGATTTCAGGTATTGCTGCCTGCAAACTTACTAGCTGTAATTTTTGTTTCGAGGGAAAAGAAAATGAAAAAAAGGAAATGGGCATGCAAAGTATGCATATGTTAAAAATTCTGAATGCATGTATACTGATCTATTCAGAAGAAGAAAACAAGGATATAATTTTATAAAAGTAATTTTCTTTTGCTCTTGTATTTTGCTTATGATAGTTTGCATTGGTTACCTGCAAGAAGGTTGGAGGGTCAGTTGTGATCTCCAAATAACTGATGATACTTTTCACAACCTGATAAAGAATGAAAACAATTGCATAAGTCATACAACATAGTGAGTCAAATACCAGGATAATATATATATCTAAGCTAAGAAATTTTTTTATTCCATTTGATCTTCAAAATGAAAAAAAAGAATGATAATGATAAGGAGAAAACTAACCCCAGTTTTCTGAAAAATTCCATGAGGGTCACATGTGGCTATCCAACCAGTTCTCCAACCAGGAACTAACCATCTCTTTGATAAAGATCCAATTGTAATGACCGGAACTATTGAAGAAAACACCCCCATGGGAACAAATGGATTGCTTCCATAAGTTACATGGGCATAAACTTCATCAGAAATGACAAAGATTCCAAGTTTCCTAGCAATTTCAGCAACCTACAAGAGCTCTAAAAAATTATCACGTTTCAATTCCAACTCTTAAATAACGTAAGCACAAGACTATATGTATGTACCCTTTTTAAATGTTGGTATGTGAAGACATTTCCACATGGATTGCTAGGATTGATGAGGACCATGGCCACTGTGTTTTCATCTGCTTGAGATTCAAGGGAATCAAGGTCAACCTCCCAACCTCTCTCGGGCAAAAGATCAAAATGTCGTACTTCGAGGAGACAACAACTAGCACGAGAATCATATTGCGGGTACCCTGGTCTTGGAAGGAGAATGTTGGCATCAGAACGTGCAAGGGCAGGCAAGATTATATCTATAGCTTGTGTGCCACCGATGGTGAGAAAAACATTCTCTGGTGATAATTGGTATGGAAGATCAGAAGAGAGATAATTTGCAATAGCCCTGCTTTTGGGAAATGCTATACATTATTACCAAACCAACATGAAAATCATATATTGATTTTGGTTTGAGAATTACACACATGCATATTCATTTGTTGGATTACCAAATACAATTATGCCACCAGGAAAGAGGTATACTTGTGAACTGAACTAAAAGAACATTGAATGTCACTCATGTTCTATCTCTTCCTTACAAGAGAAATTACAAATATGTAATCATATGACTGAACGCCAAATTCAAATCACAAAATCTAGAAGTTAAGTTTAGATATAATCATTCAATAGATTCGGTACTTCAATCACATTGGCATATATAGCTAAGACCTGGCAAACTTAATCCCTTTATTTAAAGCCGATCCAAGAGTAAGGCTACTAAAGTTAAAGTTTTAAGCCTAGGAATAAAAAATAGTTTATCATAAAGCAAAAAGGTTATATATGCTGACCATAAAACTCAACCGTTCTCTTGTTTAAAGTAAAAAAAAAAAGAAGAAACGACTAAATGATCAAATGTATCTTTTTTTGTCCTTTATCTTTAAAAAACTGAAGTTAATATTGTTAAATATAATCAAATACAGGTGACTAGAAGCCGTCACCAAATGAAAAATGAGAAAGAGTGTATCAATAATTTTATCCTTCACAAACCCTAATCCCCTTTTTCTTAAATTGAAAATCACAAATCTCACACCCAAATTGAAATTTCCAAAATAGCACAACCAATTCAACTTGAAAAGCCACCAAACCTTCAAGTACCAAAGCAAAAAGAGGGATAAAAAGACTCATTTAGGTGGGTGTCGTTAAAAGGATAAGGGAGAATCGCATTAAGATGTCTTGTGGATGATCTCGTTGGAAAATCAAGGTTCTTGTTGAATCTAGCGCGACCTCCTCAGATTGGTGGGGGGGGGGGGGGGGGAGTCGACAATTTTGTGAGTTGAGATGAGAAGGAAGAAGATGCTGAAGTTGAATCATAGTATGATTTGTGAAGGATGAAACTGTTGATGCACTATTGCTTTTTCTTTATTTATTTCGTTTTGTGACAATTTTTAGCCGTCAATATATAATTATCGTTAACTGGGTTAACTTTAAACTAACAAAAAGATCATTTTGAATCTTTTTAAAAAGACAAATGATCATAATGAACTTTATAAAAAGATAAAAGACTAAATATGTCATTTGACATAAAAAACCGTCACTTAAAATTTGCTTTTAAGTCTCATTCACGCTGGACTGGCTCTCTGAGTTTATTACTAATTACTGAAGAGCATCTCCAATGCTGTAACCATGATAGAGTTGCTTAACTTACTTTGCGTGACCTTATATTACCATGAGATTTAAGAACTTTACCAAGCTTTCTCTCTAACAGTATATTTCTTAAGAACTTAAATTAATCCTACAATTGTTAAAGACCATTACTTATATAACCAACTATTCTTATATGAAAATTGTCTAGGCAATTGCTCCAATGGTACTGTATATAAGTCATTCTCATTGGAAATGCTGACACAACAATTTTATTTTGTAGATGAGGCTAGAGTGAACAAACCTCTTTGCATCAGGTAAGCCAACGGTGGGAGGGTAACAGTTGAAGTTATAGGAGTTAACAGCAGTTGAAACAGAATCAGTAGCTTCTGGGGTAGTCCGAAACAATGGGTTCTCGGTGGGATCTACACGACAGAGAGGAACCAAAGGTTTCTTGTCTCGGCTATTGTTGACTCTCTCCATCAACATGTTATAGACCCCTCTCACAGAGATGGATGAAGCATTCAGCTTCTTGTTCCCCTGAAAATTCCATTTCTCACTTCCATCCTCCATTCTCTTCGCCCAGTATATGGTGTTTGAGTTTGGTGAACCAATATAAGTGAATTTAAAGAAAGTGTAGGGAAAAGATAAGATTCCAATTGAGAAAGATAAATGGTACTTGTACTTCATTTTGTACTGTAATAAGAAAAGCTGCAGGTCATGTTCTGGGTTCCATATGAATCTTGTCTTTATATGCTTTTTCTATTCACATGTCATATGACATGGAACAGTGGTCAGAGTGTCCTTAATTAAGATTAGGCTAAACAATGATTATAAATTGTATTGTGTCAATTATTCAAAGATACTTTCAACAGGTAACCTGCACGGAAAATGCGGTCTGAATAGTTAATTATAAGAGCATTGCACCGGTGATCCTAGAAAAAATGAAATAATAATTGAGTGATTTTCATCTCTTAAGTTCTAATCGTGTTGATTTTTTATCGTCAAAATCAATTTCTTCTCACAAGTTGAGTCAAGTAAAGCCAAAAACCATAATAGAACTTATTATCATATTTGGATTCTCATTCATTAAACTCAAATGTGATCGTATTTAAATTCTTATTCAAATAATTTAAATGTGGATCATAAAAACAATTTTTAATTGCTTTTGGTGCATCTTAACGTAAAAATTAGATCAAACATGTATCATGGATGCTAATTGAAACACACAATGATACCCTTGCTAAACACACTAGTAGTACACCCCTTGATATATAAGGTCAAACCAAGCACCCCCTCCTATCTACGCGCTTGTTTACAAATATGATAGTTTCAATACACCTTAAGTAGTACCCTGCCACACACCACATGTCATTTCTAACTTAATATATTTCTGAGTGGACAAACCTTTCTATACACTATTCCTTGACTATTTTCCCGTCCAATATACAAAGAAATTACATGTGATGAGAATTTTTTTATATAGAAACTAAAATTTCATTAATAATAAGAAATGCTTAAATTCAACATAAGGTATGAACAAGACTCCAGTATAAATGGAGACACATCAATAACTTGCAAAACCAAAGTAGCCATGCGCAATATTACATGAGGAAAAAGGTAAGCCAAGATCAAGACACCAAAGAAAGCACAAATTATACAATCGCTGCCACATATGATATGGCAACTCCCCTGCAACCATTAGGCACTCCCCAATATGTTATTGTATCAGCACGTGAATTTATTTAGCCACATAAATATCTTATTGTTACATAACACCTGTGGAGTACGGACATGACCCCAAATAGTGGTGTTCTTATTTCCGACAAAGACATGCGTTGGACCGCACCGAACACGTGTTGGACATGCATTTGTCATGTCCATCTTTTTTTTTTTTACCTTAGACACAGTTCTAGACACGCGAAGCCTATAGACAGGAAATGGTTTTTGTTATTTTTTTTCAAAATCATATTTTTAAAATCTTAAAAGATAAAAGATTAGATTTTAAATTATAATAATAGATTAGATTTTTATTATTTCTTCTTCACGCTTCCTTTCCATGTTGTTTATGCTTCTTATTTTTTTAAAAAAATCTTAAAGATAAAACATTATATTTTAAATTATAATAATAGATTAGAATTCAGATTAAATCAAATTAGAATAACAACATTTCATCTTCACGTCATAGATTAAAATTCAGATTAAATCAAATTAGAATAACAACGCTTCATCTTCATGTCCTGTCACTCATTCATTCACATACGTCTTCTCTCGTTCATATTTATTCGTTACTAGTTTGAGTTTATTGTTGTCACCGTTCATTTAACTTAAGACCTTCGTAACTCTAACTTGATGTTTGTTGTGTTTGTGATTGTTGACCTCTGACTTACTGTTATGGTTCTAGTTGAGTGCATTATAACTTTGTAAGGTTTGCATCTTTGAAACCTTTTCTTTACTTTCCAATTTGTATGATTTTTTCTTCATCTTTTGTAGTTTCGTAAGAATTTTTAGTTTAATATTTTTTTCTTTTCTTTCTTATCTACTAATACATTTAATACTTTATGATTTTTAATTTTATATCCTATTTTGATAATAGTTTTTAAATATAACAGTTAACCATTATTGAACTGTGTCATTATTGATTTAAAATTTCGGGGATTACTCTTTTTTAATTTCCTTCCATTCAAGAACTAATATGACATCACTTCCAAATTCAAGAACTAATGTGACTGACTCATAAAGTAACCAACAAATGAGGAGTGCGAACAGGAATTCAGGAGGTGTGACTAGAAGGACCTTTGCTCCACCGCTCCAATCCAAACCACACCCAAAGGCCAAAGCACATTTCACTGTAATACAGCCCATTAGAAAATTTTGTAATCGGACCGTACGTATTTTTATACGAACCACTCGTATACTGTTTCGTATCGGTGCAGAACAGAAAGGAAAAAGAGGCCATTCGCAGGTTCGGTCTTATGATCATCACAGACCTCAGCTTTCTCTGTATCGTAAGCGAACGCATAGTTTAGGCTCTGCGATTTGGAAATCTGATTTCGATTGCACTCGATTTTCGTGGATTCATAGCTGATTGGTACTTCCTTCAAATTTTCATTGTTATATATTTTTAGGATGAGCAAAACAACTTCAATGTTGATTTCATTTCCATTCGTATAAGAAACTTGTGAGTTTTCCGATTAGGAATTAGTTGAGATTAGCACCGAAAAACTTTCATATCGTATTGCTAGTTGTAGATTCATAGCTGATTAATACTTCCTTCGAATTTCTTTAATATATGTGTAGGATGAGCAAAACTAGTTAATTGTTGATTTGATTTCGTTTGTATTAGGAAGTTTGAGTTTTCCTATTAGGAATTATTTGAAATTAGCACCGAAAAAGTTTGATATCGTTTAACTATAGTAACTATTCTTGTGGACCGAGTTAAAATTGGCGTTTTACGATCTTGCTGAGAGTTAGTCTAGCTGATCCCCGGGGTTAGTTTTGTTTTTGAATTGGTGAAATTAAGTTTTTTTTAGTTTCTGCTAGCATAATTTGTCGGCCTTGTAGGAATTTCTTCCTCAGCGTACAACAGTTGGCACCTTGAAAAAGAATCGATCTTAATTTTTATTTTGCTATAGTAATGGTGCAGATTTTTTTATGTGATGGCCCTTCGAGTGATTTGTTGATTTGTTTCCTCTGGAAAAAAAGATTAAATGTACTTTATATGATATGACATAGCATGCAATGGATTGATATGTGAAATTGTGATTGCTTTTCTTCTGCTATACTTTGGTGCTGTCTTTGTTTATTCACTGCGAGTCATTTCCCTGATCTTTAGTTTATTATAAGATTGTTCAACACCTTTTTCATGTTAAGTTGCCCTGTTGCTTTCAATGAATTTCGTCATTCAGTTGTCCTTGGGTATAATAATTAGATTAAGATAAAGGTATTATACTCAGCACATCTTGATTTGCATGCTGAATATTTATTATGATAGTATTTTTCATTTAGATATGTCAACAATAGCATGATATTTAAGATTTAATATGTTGATGTGGCCTGCATATTGAGATGCTCAATTTATTTTTGAGAATTATGGAAAATGTTTTTTTTAATTGATCTTATTATCTTTGTTTGGTGATATCCTTTCTTGGTTCTATTTCTTGTGATAGCAAGTTTTATGTGCAAATCGGATTTTTTTTCTCTCTTGCAGGATGTGACCGTTTGAGTTTTCTTCAGAATAATTCTATTTGAGCATGGCAATGAAGTTGTAGAAGATAATCTATACGCAAACAGATGCTCAGAATTCAACAATGAAGCGTTATGTCTACATTGATGATGATGAATCATCTCATGATATTTACTGTGATAATCGTATATCAAACAGAAAATATACTGTATTAAACTTTCTTCCAAAAAATTTATGGGAACAGTTCAGGTAATCTTTCTACTGATGCTGCTTATTATGAGCATTAATTTTTTTTTTAATTATGAGTGTCATGATATTTGATGGACATGCATGTGCAATTTGCACACCTTCAGGGTTCTCCAGTTTGATCTCCTCCCCTATCTTTGATATTGAACAAACTTTTGGCTGCAAGGATGGGAATTTCATTTTGTTGGATCTTTTGTGTGATTTCATAGTTTTTAGACTTGCATCAAATAAAGCATTAGTAAGGGAGAGTTCAGAAGATTATAGGATCATGCGATTAATGTGGAGGATCCAAACAGTCATAATTTTGCATTCATGTAACTCATTCTATATTCTAGGGATTCAGCCTTGTTCATTTTTCTTTTATTCTTCAAGCTTCCTTAAGTGTTATGAATGACCGAGGCACTTCTATTTTTATTAAACAAAATGAGTTTGTCCTGTGTGTTAAATTTTCATGTTCATTTTCTAATCGAACATAACTTTCGTTAATCCATCTGATTTTACCCCTTTTTTCAGCCGGTTCATGAATCAGTACTTTTTGCTGATAGCTTGCCTGCAGTTATGGCCTCTCATTACTCCAGTAAATCCTGTCAGTACATGGGGTCCTCTTATCTTTATTTTTGCTGTCTCTGCATCAAAAGAGGCGTGGGATGATTACAATAGATATCTTTCAGACAAGAAAGCAAATGAGAAGGAAGTCTGGGTTGTCAAGAAGGGCATCAAGAAACATGTATGAAGCATATTTAATTTTCTTGAATATATTTATATTGTGTTTTTAAGGAGTTGAGAACAGAATAACCAAACAGTAAAAAATGTAAGGAAGATTTTAACTTACAGTTTCCAGCCATTGATCATCATTTCAATAACTATACATCATTTTGACATTTATCGTTTACACAAGAGTATAATCTGTTGATCTTTTCAAGATATTGTTACTCTTTTATTTCAGTTGATGGTTTTAACTTAAATCAAAATCTTATACATAAGATAAGAGGTATCTGTTAGGGTTTTTTGAAATTTTGAAACATCAGGATATTGTTTATAGGTATATGTTTGTGTCTGTTAACACTTTAATTATGCATACTTGTGTATTTTCTCAAACTTTATGTTCTCCCAGTTCCTGCTTTGTTTTTGGTTTTGTTTTTCCATCCCCATTTTTGTTCAAAAAGGTCAAAGACTAGAGTGCATATTTGGTTGGTCCTTTCTATACATATACTGCACAATAGAACTTAACTTTTTGTTAAAATAGGAGAAATCAGAGGGATAGTTGAGTGAAATACGTGTGTCAGAGTACACAAAGAATGTGTGTTTATATAGGTTAATCACATTAATCACTCTTAAATAGAGGATAATTTCTTTCCTCTAAATCAAATATTATGTTCCTATAAACTGCAATTATTAATAGAATCAGAATGTTAATTCTGATTTTCAACACTTCTATTGTTTAAGAAATACATGGACTATAAAAAGGTTAGTGGTCTAACGTAGATATGGGATGCTTACCATTGTTTCTTCATTCTAATTCGTTGGGCCATAGGCAACAATGAATGACTGTATCTCTCACCCAACTACAGATGATTTGATCTCTAGCATGTATCTTTTAGTCAATGTATATACTTGTTGTCAATCCTGCCAAAAATATTATGTGATGTATGAGCACATTTGCACGCAACAATTTTGTTAGGAGTCCCACATTGAGTAGAGTAAACTACTTGATGTGGTATTAAGCCTTGAGGTTCTCCCACCTTATGTACTAGTCTTTTGGGTTGGGCTCTCCACTTTTGCTTAAGTCCTAACAATTGGTGCTTTCATTGAGAGTCGAGCCATGAAAAGGACTACCTATAGGCTAGATTAAGGTGCAAATCGAATATTGATAGTTGAGTGAAGCCGTCTAAGGGAAAAGGGCTACCACTGGGTCAGTGTTGATAGAGTGAAGGCTGCCATGGACGTCAGTCCTTAAAGGGGTGGCAATGTTAGGAGTCCCACATTGACTAGAATAAACTACTTGATGTGGTACTTAAGCCTTGAGGTTCTCCACCTAATGGACTAGTCTTTTTGGGTTGGGCTCTCCTCTTGTGCGTAAGTCCTACCAAATTTTTATTCACCTAGGAACCAATGGTCATGCTTATCCATAAGAGGAATACTCCTTAGACCACCTGCTTGAAGGATCAATTTATATGGAATTGTGATTCTTTTTTTTTTTTTTTGGAAGGCAGAAAATATATAGTATTATTAATAAGAACTACAGTACCAGGGGTACTGATGATAAGATTATACAAGGCAGCTGTGCTGCCAGCCTCCCAAAAAACATATGGAATTGTGATTCTAGTTAGGCATATGGCCAAAAACCTGTTTGTGCCATTTAAATAATTTAGGGTCTCTTTGTTTAAGCCTATTTAGATAAAAAAAAAAGTGCTTTATCACTTAAAAATTATGTCTAAAATTATGATAATTAGATAAGTTGGAAAAAAGGCAAAAACATAAAAGAAGTTGTTTTGCTACTTTTCTAAGAAGCTAAAAATAGTAGCTTCTGAAAATAAAATCTTTAGAAAAGGCTATATCATAAAAACACTTTTTTTTTTCCAAAGCTGAATAGACTTTGAACTTCTACTTCTTTTCTCACATACAACTTGGTCAGCATTATGTGTTGTAAGTAGGAATAGTTACCTAAGCTTTATCATTTAAAATTATATGGTGTGTTCTTTTATATCTGTAAATCTAATGATTTTTTCTGGTGGGGGTGATTGCCTTGGTGATATTGCAGATCCAAGCCCAGGATGTTCATGTAGGTAACATAGTATGGCTACGTGAAAATGATGAAGTGCCTTGTGACCTTGTTTTGATTGGCACCTCTGATCCTCAAGGAGTTTGCTATATAGAGGTAATTATGTTGTGAAACATGCTAAAACTGGTCTTCTCTCTCTGCAGCATTGCAGGGAAATTGGAATGTCTATACTATTCTTCTCTTTCTCTCTCATTGACATTTCATTATATACATTTTAAGGACCTTATGATATGACATGTTATTCAGACAGCTGCGCTGGATGGTGAAACTGATCTAAAGACACGGGTCATACCTTCTGCTTGCATGGGAATCGATGTTGATCTATTGCACAAAATTAAGGCAAGATCTTTTCTAAAGTATCTATGCTTGGTAGAAATTTAGAAGTTTATTAAGAGTAATTATATAGGACAACTACTTAATTACTCTATTCTGTGATTTTGTGTGTCTCTAGGGTGTAATTGAGTGTCCCTATCCAGATAAAGACATCAGGAGATTTGATGCAAACATGCGGCTGTTTCCCCCATTTATTGATAATGATATATGCCCTTTAACCATTAAAAACACCATTCTTCAGTCATGTTACTTGAGAAACACTGAGTGGGCATGTGGAGTGGCTGTGTATACAGGCAAGCCCATGTATATGATGTATTAAATTCTTGGAACTGTGTATACTTTTTTAGCAACAGTTAAATTGTACCTGGCATGTGATGTAATTCTTCAGGCAATGAAACCAAAATGGGCATGTGTAGAGGTATACCAGAACCAAAGCTCACTGCTATGGATGCTATGATTGACAAGTTGACTGGTGCTATATTTATATTCCAAATTGTTGTTGTTCTGGTTCTTGGGATAGCGGGTAATGTTTGGAAGGATACAGAAGCTAAGAAGGTATGTGACAGTTTCTGAGTATAAGTTTCATATGCACTGATTGTATAAAATTTTATTTTATACCTATCAGGATATGTTTACTCGTCATTATTATTTTTGTTTTTCTATAATGTCCTTTCATTTTCTTGTGTTTCCATGGAAGGAGGATGCACCCTTTGCAGTTTTGATTTTGTTTCTGCCAAGAGCAGGCTGACTTGGCTTGTTGCTTCCTTTGGGCTTCATGTGGACTATTTACTTTTGTACTCTTAATAATAAGCAGACCTTTCATTTATTTTAGGATATAATACTCATGATCCTTTAGTCCCAATTTCAATGGATGCTCAAGCATGCTGTTTTTTTCTTCTTCTTTGGATGGCCACTAGTGTTGTAATTTCTTTTGTGTCATCTTGCTATTTTATCATTTAAGATTTTTTTTCTCAAACTTCTTTTAGACTTTTGCCTTGTTTTGATGCCTTATCTTTTATCATTCTATTGAAGTTTCCATGTTTTGTGATGTGATCTTCAAGATGCATGTAGGTAGATCCTCATGTTTGTTTGTTTTTCACAGCTATGGTATGTTCTTTACCCTCATGAAGGTCCCTGGTATGAACTGTTGGTCATCCCTTTGCGATTCGAGCTTCTTTGTTCCATCATGATACCCATTTCAATTAAGGTGAGCCAGTGTTAAAGGTTTGGCATTATATACATTATATGATACAACATGCTTGTCATTTAATTAACAGTTATAGCATAGAAAGCAGAGTGTTAGTCCTCTGAGAAGAACATTTATGAACTTAAGAACTAAATGAAAATATATCAGTAGAAGTTTATGATTTTGGACTGATAATCATATGTAAATATTTTGGGGGTGACCATTTCTAAAGTTGATACAGCATTATAGCCAACTGTTCCATCTCTGGCAGGTTTCGCTGGATTTGGTGAAGAGCTTGTATGCAAAATTTATTGACTGGGACCATCAAATGATTGACCTAGAGACTAGTATTCCATCCCATGCAACGAAGTGAGTGACCGAAGGATCCTGATTAATAACTACTTTGAGGAACTCGTACATCTGCACACTTTTTTTTTAATGAAGTTTGTTATATTTGACAGTACAGCGATAAGTGAGGACCTGGGACAAGTTGAGTACATTTTGACTGACAAAACAGGCACCCTCACAGAGAATAAGATGATATTTAGAAGATGTTGTATTAGTGGCAATTTCTATGGAAATGAGAATGGAGATGCATTGAAAGGTCTGATTGGTTGGGGGAACTCTTTCTTGTTGCCTTGTTAACATGTAAATTTACAACCTTGCATCTAGATATCAATTTTCTGAGTTGATATATTGAAAATTTCCTGAATAAGTTGGCTTCTTGTGTTGAGTGTGTATTGTATCTTAGGCATGACTCACACCATCGATCTTGTGAACTCGATGATCTGAGAAATCTAAACTGAATTATGATGTTGCGATATGCCAAAAACAGGATTATATATTTTGCTTCCTTCAACAATACTGACGGGCGCAGTTACATAATAAATTGAAATTAAAAAGAATATGTATACAATCAAGCAGCTGCAAAGGCAGTTGACACTTATTTCATTCTAGCATAACAAAATTGTTTTTGATGGGTTTTCTGAAAATCCTTAATCAAGGCAGCCAACTGTCATACTTAAGGTATTCAGAACTCCAGCAGTAAAAGCTCCAATGGTTTCCTTGATTCACTTAGTTTTAGAAATCTTAATTTTCTTTTTTAAGACATGTATGGTTATTTGTTTGAAATAGAAGACTGAGTTTCTCAGCTAATAGGTATTAATAACATTTGACATGAAAATGATGGAACATTGCTTTTCATTGGACAATACCTGTGGTACATAATGTAAATGTATGGGAGAAAGTGTAAATTTTGAAGATTGTCTGAATTAGTACATCAAAAACTTGAAATGATTCATATTAGTTATGAACACGAGGGAATTCACTTTTATTCCTTATTTTCTCCCTTTTACTGTTTATGCATACACTCACCTGACTTTTTTCTTTAATCACACTGATTGTTTTGTGAAGATATATTTTCTTCTGTAATTGTTTTAGATTGCAAGTTGAAGCACCTGTATAATTACATCTTGTGATGTGCAGATGTAGAGCTTCTCAATGCTGTTTCCAGTGGTTCTTCTGACGTTGTACGATTTCTTACAGTTATGGCAATATGTAATACCGTCATACCTACACAAAGGTGATTCTGCCTTTATCCTTGCTAGGACACTGGATATGAAAATTGTTAAGACTAACATATTTCTTAGTATAATTGTTTTCTTGTACTGTCATACTTAGCAAAACTGGAGATATCTTGTATAAGGCACAGTCTCAGGATGAGGATGCCCTTGTCCATGCTGCTTCTCGATTGCATATGGTTTACTTTAATAAGAGTGGAAATATTCTTGGTACCATGCTTGCTGTTACTTTTGAAAGCATAATTGACTAATTGGTTACTTGAGTTCATATAATATTTTTCTTTAATATTTCAGAAGTCAAGTTCAGCACTTCAATACTTCAGTATGAAGTCCTGGAAACCTTAGAGTTTACCTCTGATAGGAAAAGAATGTCAGTAGTGTTAAAAGATTGCCAAAATGGAAAGATCCTTCTCTTGTCAAAAGGAGCAGATGAGGCTATTCTTCCATATGCCCGTGCTGGTAAGATTATTTATGTTTCCTGTTCATTTGTATTTTAGGATGTTAAAAAAATATTTATATAGGGATTTTCTTTCAATTCATGTTGTTCATTTCATGACCGCTTGCACCTTATCTTCCTGATTCCTTGTACTTCTCTTTTCTTCTCTTCAGTTTTGTTTTTTTTTGTTATAATCCTTGAAAATATTGGTGCTAAAATGATGTCCATTCTTTTAGTGTTTTTTTCTTCCTTTTTTAACTGTCCCGTTCTTTTACTCAGACCTATTAACTAACCTTTCAAATTTGATCCAACCAGAATTGATCTACAAGCCCTCGAGCCAAAGACACCCCTCTTGGCTCTCAGTAACTGTACTCTCAAAACATAGTCCTCACTTATTCTTTCCCCCCAATATATCAGATACTATCTCCTTTTCTGTTTCTATAACTAAACTAACTCCTGCCTTCCCCAATAGTAATTCCCATAAGGTGGTGCTAGCCTTTAGGCACTTGGGCCTTGGCCCTCCTAGTGTAGAGTCTGTAGACCTTAAGTGGTTTCTCAATCGTAATCTATCCTAGAACCATAGGAAACGGACATCAATCTCATGAAACTTTTGCTCTTTAATTGAGTTGAATGACATTGCATGATCTATGTAGCCGACCTCACCTAGTGGGATAAGGCTTTGTTGTTGTTGCTGTTTTGTGTGTGTGTAGGGAGTGTATCAAGTGGGAAGTGTCCTCACTTGTTATCATGAGAATGACAAATCTGAAATCTTACGCATACAAACATACATGGATCATGGATGGCAAAAATTGATTTTATTCAATTTTAATCTTGACCATTCATATATAGTTATATGGTTAAGATTTATTGTTCTCATTCAAATAAACACACACACATAATGCTAACCAATATTTAGGTTGGATTATGTTATTGGGTTTTATCATAAAACATTGCTTTGATGAAGTGTGTCCTCTTCAAAGTGATTAGGTTAGTTTGTCTGGTAAAAGGGACAAAACTTAACTGAACCAACTGAAGCACTACCCAGAATTTAAATACTCCCATGCCTGCATTTGTTGAACAGTTATTTAGTTGTATGTTTGACACCATTGCTTACTGCAGGGCAGCAGACCCGACATTTCATTGAAGCTGTGGAGCAATATGCTCACTTGGGATTACGTACATTATGTTTGGCTTGGCGTGAGTTAAAGAGAGATGAATATCGAGAATGGTCTTTGATGTTTAAAGAGGCCAGTAGCACTTTGGTTGATAGGGAGGTAAAGGGCACTCTTATTGCCAATTTTATGTACTTTAACTCAAAAGCTCTCTTTCTCAGTTTATTTATCTTTGACAGTGGAGAGTAGCTGAGGTCTGTCAACGAGTAGAACATGACTTGGAAATTCTTGGTGTAACAGCAATAGAGGATCGTTTACAGGTGAATATTAGCCGTACTTGCAGATAGCAGTCTAACATATAGATATCCCTGTAATTTTACTGAATCGCTGTCTACTTTAGATAGAAGGGAAAAATTAAAGAAATAATTTTGCTTGTGATTTTATATGATGATCATTATCATTTTTTTTATACCTTTTAGGATGGAGTGCCTGAAACGATAGAAACACTAAGAAAAGCTGGAATAAATTTTTGGATGCTAACTGGAGACAAGCAGAATACTGCAATACAAATTGCTCTGTCGTGTAATTTTATTTCACCAGGTGATTCAGATTTTAGACATGTAGAATATTGTAGTTTTCTTCTATGCTGTGTAAATAGTACAATTATTGAATGTGTTCATAATCAAGCAGCATTAGAGTCTCAAAATGATCCATAGTCTTCCATTCTCTATGCTTATGTAGAAAGAGTTAAACTTATGTCTTTGTTTATCCCATGTTTTTCTTCTGTAAATCTCCTATTTATTTGGTGAATAAGTGTATATGTGGTTAAAACTTCCCCAACTGCACATAAGGAGAACACCAGATGGTTGCTCTCAAGTCTCCACTGTACTGCTAGCAGGGGTGGAGCTAAATTGTCCTAGTTGGGGTAGCCAAAGAGAAGTAATGCCATTGAAGGGATTAAGTTAAAAGATATCAACACACACACAACATGAGTTTTGGCAATGCAATGTGGTACGAATCATCCTTTCCACAAAAGTAAATCTTTGCCTGCTAGGCAATAAGATGGCTACTTACAAATTCTGTCTTGGTAGGACATGCATTTTTGCTACTGTTAAATTGAAGTAGTTCACCGTAGGATTACCAGTATCCTTTTTGTAGTGACAAATCTTGTATGTATACGTGTGTATAACTATATGTATGTATGTCATGGAGAATTTCTTTTGGTTGGGGCTGCCCCCTACAAACATGTAACTTTGCCCCGACTGATGTGTTTCTCTCCATTGTTTACCCTGTCTATTTTCACCCATAGGATATGTGCTTTCTACTTCTTGTTGGCAATTCTTATATGTTTTATTTTTTGGAGGGATAATTTTAATGTTAAAAATGGGCAAATACAAAATTTTGAGGCTTTTCTTATTTTTTGGTTTCAAATGTCAGTAAAAAAAATTCCGGTGAGATTTAGAAATTTTGAAGAATCGATTATTATGCTGCATTAAATATTATAAAACATTTTTTTTGAGTCCTATCCAGGATGCTTTGAAATGTGCAGCATCTGGTTCACAGCTTGGGCTACCGACATAAATAGGACTACTTTTTGAACTTTGACCTAACTTTCTGTTGTGCATATAATCCTGTTTTCGAATAGCTTGGATATGTGTGTGTTCACAACTTGCTTTAAATTTTATTGTTTGATTAGTGTTATGCATCCTTCGTTGGAAGGTTTTTAATTTGTTATGGAAATACTGGAGAGCCTTTATTCTTACAATTCCCTCCATCCAAAACTAATAGAACCAAAGGGACAGCTTCTATCAATTGATGGCAAAACAGAGGAGGAGGTTTGTAGGAGTTTAGAGAGAGTGCTCCGTACTATGCGGATAACTACCTCAGAACCCAAGGTACTGCTTATAAATTTCTGTATCATTTTAGAATCCACTGATTTTGTTTATCTTGAACATTCTGGATTTTGCATTTCATGGTTTCAATTTTGGTACTCATTTATCTATATATAAATATTTATCTTTGCTGATAAAAAAAATGGTTTCAATTTTGGATATCTTATTATTTGCTCTTGTACCTTTTTTCCCTTTCTCTTTAATAAATTTCTTTTCATATCTAAAATAAAATAAAATCTAGTGATAGGCCTCTTGTACAGACATATTGGGTGTTTTGACTAGGACATTCTTTTAGCAAACATGTATTGAGATCAAGATAATTTGAAAGGTTTTGAAGTTCATCTGATCATTCTTCTCTCAAACAGGATGTGGCTTTTGTTGTTGATGGCTGGGCACTTGAGATTGCACTTACCCACTATCGTAAAGCTTTCACTGAGCTGGCAGTTTTGTCAAGGACTGCTATATGTTGTCGTGTGACACCATCACAAAAAGCACAGGTATATTTTTTACCATTTTATCTGCATACAGTGACATGTTGCCTTTTGTTGTTTTATGAAGCTATGCTTTACATTCCTTTAATTTTTAGTTGTCATCTTTGTTATATACTAGGCTTGTGCTATCTTAGTTTCTTTTAATTAACTTATTGCAAGAAGAAGGGGGTGATAAGACCAACATCTTGTGTTTTTCTGTAACGGGAACATAATATTGCTGTTTGTATTATTCTGCTCTAATTTATCAGAAAATAATAGCACTGATTTGTCCTGTATACCTTTACTTATTGCAGCTTGTACAGATCTTAAAATCATGTGATTATAGAACATTGGCTATTGGTGATGGTGGGAATGATGTAAGGATGATACAGCAAGCTGATATTGGTGTGGGCATCAGTGGCAGGGAAGGATTACAGGCAGCAAGAGCAGCTGATTATAGTATTGGAAGTAAGCCTTTTTATGCCCTTTGCAGGTGCAATCATGATGTGTATGCGAGTTCTTTTACACTGTTCCCTAAGTACCTTCTGTTTCTCCCATTTGAATTTGTCAGATATTTCTCATATATAGTTCAATTTCTGATGCTATTCTATATCTAAACCTTTATCAATAACTTTTCCTTGTTATTTCTTAGCAACCATAATTTGTTTAAACTCTCTTCTGAAAGTTAAATCTTTTTCAGTGGTTGGAATTATATAAGGCAGATTGGTGTTTCTCATTGTTTCATTAGTTGCTTATGACTGCAAGATTTCATCTCTCTGATGTTATGATTGTTCTGTTAATTTTCAGAGTTTAGATTCCTGAAGAGATTAATTCTGGTCCATGGCCGCTACTCCTACAACCGTACAGCATTTCTTTCTCAATATTCATTCTATAAGTCCCTACTGATATGCTTCATCCAAATCTTGTGAGTTTCATTGAACAATGGCTTTCTCTTTACCTGATAAGCAGCAAATTATTTTGAAAATAGATGCCCCTGCCAGAAAGGATTGGGTAGCTGTTGATAAAAAAAAATAAAATTACACAAAAACACCCACAGGTAGCCCAGAATAGAAAAAAGAAGGAAAAAAATGTCTGTTGCTTTTCCTTTCTCTTTATTCTTCTGTGGTTATTGTTAATGATTATGAATGTTCTAATGCTAGATGGGCATCCAATTTCTTTATATAGATCTATTCTAAATTTTTCAAGGTACTGATGATTGCATTTTCAGTTTTTCATTTATTTCAGGTGTCTCTGGAACTAGCCTCTTCAATTCTGTTAGCTTGATGGCTTATAATGTTTTCTATACTAGTGTTCCTGTTCTAGTTAGTGTGCTTGACAAAGATCTTAGTGAGGAAACTGTGATGCAGCATCCTCAAATTTTATTTTACTGCCAAGCAGGAAGGTTTGTAATTATGCTGCTATTAGCCTTGCTGTTTAAATGCCATAAAGTCTTCTTGTTTTTTTGTAATTGGCAGTTCAGTGCAAGTGAACAATTTTTTTTGTCATAGCAGGACAATAAAGAAGTTCATTTCAACTGAATAACCTTTCATTAAACCAAAAAAGGAAAAAAAATGTTTAACTTTGCACTGAATAGCCACTTCATTGGCAAGCAGTAAATTAACTACAAATATTGAAACAGGCTTCTAAATCCTAGTACATTTGCTGGATGGTTTGGGCGATCTCTCTTCCATGTAAGTGTTGTTTGTTAGTGTAGTTTTGGCATTTATATTGATATTAAACAATTATTTATAAATTACTGAGATGATGAGTTCATAGGAAGCTTATCATCATGAATAATGATTGACTTGTTCCTCCAGAAAAAATAAACATCTTAGTTATTTGGTGTAAATCAATTATTTAGTTCCATTCCATGAACTTTTTATATTTGCCTGTTAATTTCTCATTGGTATTGATTGCAATTTGCAGGCAATAGTTGTATTTGTGATAAGCATACATGCCTACGCTTTTGATAAAAGTGAAATGGAGGAGGTTTCAATGGTTGCACTTTCCGGGTGTATATGGTTGCAGGCTTTTGTAGTAACAATGGAGACCAAGTAAGCTCTAATATTAGTAGCAATTGATGCAACTTCTACTTCGACTTTTAGTTATATATTTAAAGAACTACCTGGTGTATACTGTTTCCATTTTTAATAAAAAAGAGTTTTTATTTATTTATTTGGGGGGGCAGTATTTCTTTTTTTGCTTGGTTGCAATTGTTATTTGGTTGGCTTGGAAAATGGGAAAAGAATCATTTTAGTTTGAAAGCATTTGCATCAACCTGCTGGGGAAGTTTCTCTGGTTTGATTACCTGACTCATTTTTTTTGCCTACAGTTCCTTTACTATATTGCAACATATGGCTATATGGGGTAATTTGGCTGCCTTTTATGTCATCAACTGGATCTTCAGCACGCTTCCTTCATCAGGGATGTATACAATTATGTTTCGGTTGTGTCGACAACCGTCATATTGGATAGCAATTTTTGTAAGTAGCCTTTTAACTTTTGCATCTGATGAAGTTCTTCATTATCAATTTCCTCTCACTTTCTACTTTCATCAGG